>NC_143514.1:13186782-13486782 GCF_031878675.1 Megascapheus bottae
CTCCACATATACCTAGACCTCCACATTCTAATTCATTCAGAAAGATTATTTTAAATTCTTTCCCCTTGACTTTTAGTTAAACTTTAGTTCCATTTTAATTTTGATGGTTTATTGTTTATTTTCCCCATAGATAAACTGAGACAGAGAGACTGATATTTCCCATTTGGTGTGCTGCTGTTGTTTGCCAGGTCAATCTTTTTTAAAAAAATTTTAAGCATTTACTTAACTACTCTATGAAGGTGACTTCGTATGTAGTCACAAAATCTTCTCAAGCTGTGCTTGTTACTATGCAGGTGAGTTATATCAGAAGTCAAGGACCATGTCATCACTTATATTCATGTTTCCACTTCACTTTAGTGTAGACTTTATTCTGGGTTTATGCTCGAGTCTATCCACAACCCTAACGCGTTTCACTTTAACAAAAACATTTATCTAAATTAAAATTAAGATGTTTGGTAATCGTGTTACCCAGACTTCTGGAACGAGTCACCATTAACAATTATTTTTAGAGTTGGTCCAAAAGAAAAAATATGACTTGCCAATCATCAAATGTGATAAGCAAATGTGATTTTGTCTATGAAAGAATCTTTCAAGGAAATAAATATGAAGAGAGTTGGGCTTTTTAAAAGTGTATCCTTTTCCCTTTTATATTATTTTGCATATCTATTCATAAATAGTTACCGCTTATTGATAGAATAAGATGGGTTTGGCATCAGTACAATACTTTGTTTTGGGTTTTTTGAGACAAGTTCGTGCTATATAGTTTAGGCTGGCTTTGAACTTTTGATCCTCCTGCCTCCACTACCTGAGTGCTAGGATCACAAGTTTGAACCACCATTCCCAGCCCCAGTTTTCAGTTTTATGTCCTGAGAAATCTTGTTCATCTATGTATGTAGCTGTACTGAAAAGGGTCCTCTCTTCTTCCTTCCTTCTTCCTCTCTCTCTTCATCTTCCTCTCTCTTCTTCTTCCTTGTGGTTCTGGGTATCAAAACCAGAGACTTGTACTCTGTATCACAGAGTTAACCTTCGGCTTTGTTTTACCATGAAAATGCCTTATAAATGCTTTGTATTTCTTCCCATATTTCAAATTACTCAGGAAGCTTTGGTGAAAACTAACTTGGACATGTACTTGGAGATGTGACAGCTTAATTGCTTGTCACACTTAGCCACGGTTTCTTACTGTTGTTCTTCTGGGACATTTCCAGAGAGAAGCATCTCAAAAACATCAAGGGAGCTCTCCTGTATCTCATCCTCCTCTGAGTTTAGGGCCCCCACAGGCAGGTCTCCCCCAGCTTAAGATGTGATCCCCCATGAAGATGGAGCCATGGCTACTTCTGAATGAACAAGGCCAGTCCAGGTATTGTTTCTATGGTGGCATCATACTCTTTGGCCCTAATTTTTTCTGCTCAGTGTGGATACAATTACCCTATCCTACACTGTGTTGAATCAAGTGTCTGTTGAGATATTGTGTGTGAAGCTTTAGAATATTCAGGTAAAGCCATGAGCTAGTGGCTCATGCCTATAATCCTTGCTACTCATTAGGCTGAGATCAGAGAACTGAGATTCAAAGCTCATCTGGGCAGAAAAGTGCATGAGACTCTTATCTCTGATTAATCACCAAAAAGCTGAAAGTGAGTTGTAGATCAAATGGTAGAACTCCAGACTTGATGGAAAAGGCTCAAGGATAATACCCAGGCACTGAGTTCAAGCCCCAGTACTGGCGTGTGCGCACGCACTCCCCTCCTCCCCCCCAATATTAGTTGGTTTATGTTGGGGGCATTTGAACATGATCTTTCCTAGCATTCATGAGATGCCTTCAGTCTGCTCACCAAGGTGATATTAAAAAAGAAGACATGCAAAAAATAATCATGTGCTCTCTGCTGCACTTGTTTCTGAAAAGAGTACCACAGGAGTCACAAGGCCCTCGCTGTTGGGAGTAAGTGGCAAAGGCAAATTTGGGTGTTTTTTCCTCCCCTATAAGAGGGTTGCCCTCCACCCTTACATAACATTTTCTTCATTATCTTGTGGGTGTCACATGTTTCAGGCAAAAATGGAAACTGGAGAAATACGGACAGTTGAAACTACAAGAAAGAAGAAAGTATAAGAATCAGCTTATTTACTACTTAAATCTAGATCAGGATTCTGTGCGTGTGTGTGTGTGTATGTGTGTGCGTGTGTGTGTGTGTGTGTGTGTGTGTGTGTGTGTGAACATGCACATGCATGCTTGTGTCAGTATTAAGGCCTGAACTGAGTTTGGGCATTGACCCTAGGCTTTTTCACTCAAGGCTGGCCCTCTATCACTTGAGCCATACTTAGAGCCACTTGTAGGCTTTTGGTGGTTAGTTGGAGATAAGAGTCTCACAGACCTTTCCAGTTTGGACAGGCTTGGAACTACAATGCTCACATCTGAGTCTTCTGAATTATTAGGTTTACAAGTATGAGCTACTGGCATGAGGCAAAATGAGGTTTTTGTTTGGTTATGGTGTGTGTGTGTGTGTGTGTGTGTGTGTGTGTGTATGCTGGTGCTGGGGTTGGAACATAGGGCACCCATGTTGTTATTTAGTGTTTTCAATCAAGGAGATTGAAATAAGAAATCACTTAAATTCCTTCCCTTGATGTATTAATGATTCATTTTGATTTCAATAGAATATCAATTAACAACATTTACATGGAGAAAGATTAAACCAAGAGAAATGTCTTTTCTTTTTAAAGGCCTTTACTCTACATTTTTCTAACTATTTTTGGTTAATTTCCAATTTAATTTTAGTTGACAAACCAGAATTTTGTCTCATATCAATGCTATGCTACTGTTGAAGTAATTTTAGTTAGGTAATCCTAAGTGAAAATTCTTCTAAGTTCAGGGTCAATCAATTACATTTTTCTCTTTTGCTGGTCCTGGGACTTGAACTCAGGGCCTAGATGCTGTCCCTGAGCCTCTTTGTGCTCAAGGCTAGCACTCTGCTTGAACCATAGCTCCACATTTGGCTTTTTCTGAGTAGTTTATTGGAGAGAAGAGTCTCACAGACTTTTCTGCCTGGACTGGCTTCAAACCAGATCCTCAGATCTCAGCCTCCTGAGATTTCCTTTCCTCCTCCTCCTCCTCCTCCTCCTCCTCCTCCTCCTCCTCCTCCTCCTCCTCCTCCTCTTCCTCCTCCTCCTCCCCCTCCCCCTCCCCCTCCCCCTTCCCCTTCTTCTCCTTCTCCTTTTTGTCATGGGGCTTGAACTCTGAATCTGGGCACTGTCTCTGAGCTCTTCAGCTCAAGGCTACCGCTCTACCACTTGAGCTACAACGCCACTTCCTGAGATTTGCACTTTTAAGATTTCCATGTTAAGATTTTTAAGATGTCAGTAAAGGACTGCAAAGGTTGGGCAAAGTTTGCCCATGCAAGTCCATGGACATTTACTGTGTGCTGAGGCAAGTAGATCATTGTGGAGTTAGGCATGAGGAGCCTCTTGCCTCTAACCAACAGGGAGACCCAAACAACAGAGAAAACCTGCCCTTACCCCCCAAGGCAAGCAGATTCTAAGTTTTATTTGCCTCCTATTCAAACTCAAGTGAATCTTTTGACCGGATGCTTGGGTTGCAGGAAGCTGACTTCAAGGCAGTGGTGATGTCATAGGCAGGACGCTCCAGGTTATGGAAGAATTACCTAGAGATGGTTTAGAGGCTAAGTCAATACTTTTGGAAGAGGCTTTTTAAATAAGTTAGCAAATACCATGTTTATCACATATTTTCTCTAAGCAAAAGAAAATACACCCTGAGATCTCTTGAGCCCATTTGAGCACTTTTAAACCTTTTTTTCACTTTTATAGTCCCTATGAAAGTGTGTGTGTGTGTGTGTGTGTGTGTGTGTGTGTGTGTCTGTGTCTGTGTCTGTGTACTAGTGCTGGCATTTGAACTCAAGGTTTGGAATTCTCTCTTGGCTTCTTCTGCTCAAGGCTGGTGCTATACCATTTCAGCCACAGCTCCACTTCTGGCTTTTTGCTGGTTAACTGGAGATAAAAACCTCATGGACTGGCCGGGAGTTTGTCCTATTGGTAGAGTGCTTGCCTAGCATGCACAAAGGCCCGGGTTCCATTCCTGGGTACCACATACATAGAAAAAAGCCAGAGTAGTGCTGAGGCTCAAGTGGTAGAGCTCTAGCCTTGAGAAAGTCCAAGGACAGTGCTCAGGCCCTGAGCCCAAGCCCAGGACTGGCAAAAAAAAAATCTCATGGACTATCTTGCCTGGGCTGGCTCTGAACTATGATCTTCACGAGCCTCGTGCATAGTTAGGATTGTAAGTGTGAGCCACCAGCACCCAGCAGTTGTGACTAATTTAACTTTGTTATGATGTATGGATGGTTTCCTCTGCTTTAAAAAGCAGTTTGGTGGCTTTTCTTTTTACTATGATAAATCTATATCGTATGAATTTTGCCATTTTAGTCACCTCTAAGTTCATAAGTTAGTATTGTGTAGAGTCTCAGTGTTTCAGTACTCTAGCTGAATAGAAAGTGCCTGTGACCCAGATGGAAGCAGCATTAGCTAGGAAACAACTGTAGCCAACTCAAAGGAGATTTCAGAATCCCAGAATCCTTGCCACTGCACACAAATACAGGTTGCACAAGAACCATCGTCCCTCTAAAGTCAGGGAAATCCCGTAAGAATTGTGCTGTGTGTAACACTGGGTCTTTATTAGAATGGAATTGTCTTATAGCAGGCCAACAAAAAGTTGGCATGGATGCATAATTAATGAACTGGGAAAGGGATTAACAAGATTTATCTCTAATTAATGTTTCCCTAATATGTGGATGAAAGCAAAACTGCATTAATTAATAGAAGGGATGTTGTGGTGTGTGTGTGTGTGTGTGTGTGTGTGTGTGTTTGTGCAAGGCTGTCATGACTGATTTTGGGGTTAGTCACATTTCATTTGCTGCCTTTTTCTTTCTTTGCTCCCTCCCTTCTTCCAAATTTCCAGCTCAACATCACTCCTCTTATTCCCCTCAGGATTGGCAGTCTATGTGGGTCTTGGTGCAAGGGAGAGAAGTGACAGACTGAATGACCCTGTTTACATGGATGTTGGAACATACAGGAATTAAACAATGTCTCATAATGAAAGCTCCCTCCCTTTTCATAAAGATGACATTGTGCCATGTATGTGTGTGTGGGTGTGGGTGTGTAGCTTAACTACCACTTGTGCTAATGCAAATCATGCCGGCAAAGCCCCTTTCTGGAGTTGATAACATGTGCCAGGGTACATCATTGTCAATTACACAGCAACTCCTAATCACTTTGGCAAGTCGGAGAGGGGTCAAAGCCCATCATAGAGGGATTATTGGGCAGCATTTGGATCTGAATGTCAAATCTTAATTCTCTAATTTTCTTTCAAACTTATTCTACTATTGTTAATTAAGTCAGATATTCCCTCAGGAAGTGAACAAATGCATGTGTGCTTGCAAATTAGGTAAGAAGGAGATGAAGCAAAGGGAACACTGGAGATTAAGAAGAAGAACCTTTGGTGTTTGCATTTTAGAACTACTAAATTATGTGCTCACCCACTGCCCCCAGATCATGATTTGAATATATATCTCTAGGTATAAATTCTTATTTGTGATGTACAGTTCTGGTACTTATTAAAAATTTTAGTTCTGGGCATAAAATAGCCATTGTTGGGAGAGTTGACTTTTCCCTTGGCTTAAATAATTCACCATGTAACAGACATTAATGAAATCTATTTTATTCCAGGTAGAAAATGCCCTAAAGTTAACGAGGATAATTTTTACCATTGAAGAGCTCCTTAAATAGTGTGAGAAATGGACAAACAAGTAAAGTGCTCCCTTGGTGTGTGAAGGATCCTTACATAAAATGGCATAACCTCTCTGTGACCTCTTAAATACAGTAAACTATCTCTAGAAGACTTAGAATATTTAATATGGTACAGATGTCATGCAAATAATTGCTGTTCTGTATACCTTAGGGAATAATAACCAAAACTCATGTATATACATATTCTATATAGAAGCAATAGTGTTCTAAAAATTTTTGGTGCCTGATCAGTTGAGTCTGTGGATATAGAACCCACAGATACAGAAAACCAACAGAAATATCAAAATATTTCATGTCTAGATATGTCTTTTGAGGCTTCTCAGTTTAATTTTAGTCATTTTACATTTTGCCTCATAATATGTTGGCATTTCTATTAACATAATGCATTTTGTTCTTCAAAAATATCCACAAATCACCTAATAGTGCTGCTTCAGAAATTATATATTTGCCAGGTATTGTTTTCAGTTTTACTTGATTTTTCTATGTGAAGATACATTATGTATCTTTTAGATATGCATTTAAATAAAACATTCTGTCTGCTGTGTGGACTATAAATGCAGGAAGCAGAGACTAAAGGCTGTGTGTTTGGGGGGAGGGATAGAAGGAGCCAATCTAGACTGTTAGGGTTATCTCCATAAAAAAAAATCTTAAAGAACCCAATTTAAGTTAGTAACAGATAGGCAGAAGGTTAGGACATTACAGCAAAAGGGCAAAAGCAAAAGGAAATTATTGATACAGTTCAATTGGATTTGTTTCAGCAAAAAATACCCTAACATTGAGTTTGAAAAGCAAGAGGCAGACTGGAAAAACATTGTGACCCATGGGGCTGATAGAAAAGATGGGAAGGTTGTTATCACCCTCAAAAATAAAAAACCACCACCAACAAAAACCAAGCTACCGTAAAGCCACTTGCACACCCTTGTTCATTACCGCATCATTCACCCTGCCATGTCATGGAAACAGCCCACATGCCCTACACTAGACGAGTGGATCCAAAAACGAGGTGCAAATACACAATGGATTTTACTCATCCATTAGAGAGAAGATTTATGTCATTTGCAGGGAAATGGATGGATCTAGAACAAATCATGTTAAGTGAGATAAGCCAAACTCAGAGAGACGAACAACACATACTTTCTCTCATATGGGGAAGCTACATCTAATATACACCAGGGCATGATAAATTATACAGGACTCTAGGCATTCACATGCAGTGAGACCAAAGGAGACTCTTAGGAGAGGAACACAAGGGTCACTGCCTATGTATACATACGGTCCTGTAAAATAATCTTGATTAAAATGAACTTCAGGAAATGGAAACAAGAGGGATTTTCCTCCTCTGTTGTTTCCTTTTCTTTTTGTCTTGTCTGTTTATCTGTGTTTGGGAGGGTGAGAGGGGCACAGAAACTGAGGGATAAAGGGTGAACAAATGCAGTTGTGCTGCTCACTGGAGACTATGTGGAGAATGAACTATGCCACTTGTGGGTGGGGATGAGAGGGAAAAACTGGGAAAGAGCGAGGGAAGGGTCCAAAAAGAAAGGTACTCATTACCTGACTTATGCAACTGTGCCCCTCTGTATATCACTTTTGTCAGGCACCAAGTGTAAATGTCTGTGTATATGTGGACAATCAATGGTTGAGAAATTAGAAATTTCTCAATGTCTAATTGAGAGCCTGCAGACAGGGATGTGTCTGTTTCCTGCCCCATAATCTCCAGGACCACCGTGCACCAGACTTGTCTGTGCCTTTCTTGTGGTCACTGAAGTCTCAGTCACTGGAGAGTGACTCACTTCAACCTTCAAGACCCTGAACATTTCTTAGTGTGCATTGAACCCCTGCCAAATGATTGTCTCACACTGTTATTGTCTAAAAGACAACGTGTACTAGAAATGTGAAACAGGAAATGTCCATCTGACCTTATTACCGCAGAAGAAATTTCCAGAGTCCATATGCTGATGTAATTATTTTAAGAATTTCTTCTCCCACCCCTTAAAGTCTTTAGACTCTGGGATCAAATGTCTTTACCATTTTAGGCATAGTCTCTTTCTTCTTAGCTCTCTGTCGGAGGATTCCAACACAGTACATGGACAGAGTAGAGTTGTGATTGGGCTTGAGGGGAGTCTGTTTCATTTGCTAGGGGTGTGTGTATGTGTGTGTGTGTGTGTGTGTAGCACTCTGTAAGATCCCTGTACACTCAGCAAACCATAGCAGTGACACTTGTGTTGGCACGTCTGCCTGCAGTACTCACAGTGGTACTTGGAAGCATAGCGATTGTCCATTTTCTGTTTTGTTCCTATTCTTCTCAGGGCTATTCTAATACATTGAAATGAATGGCTGCCCTGTGATCACTGAAGGGATGAGAGAGAAAGTGTAAAGCAGGGCTAGGAGTGAGCTGAAGAAGAAAACACATAGAGACTGGAGGCTTTTTCCTCCCTGGCAAGTGAAGAGTATCCAGCTGAGCTCCAGGAAAGAAAGGAAACAGGGCTGACCCCAGCCATAGTCCTCAGCCACCCTATTCTTCTGTGTGCCAGGGCAAAGAAGAAGCCATGTATTTAGTTTCTTAGTATGTGTAAACAGGATAGTGATCCAATAAGCATAAAGAGCTACATATTCAGGTATAATTTAGGGCTGAATGAGTATCTTTTATTTAAGCTAGGTAGCTTCATAGCTCCACCTCTCCTTTCCCTTTCCCTCCCTCCCTCCCCTCCTCTCCTCCATGCTTCTTTCTCTTCTTTGTCCTTTCCCCCCCTCTCCCCTCCTCCTCCTCTTCTTCCTCATCCCCCTCCTCCTCCTTATCCTCCTCTTCCTCCTCCTGTAACTTCATAGCCTTGTATTACATTTGAACATGATCCTTTTGTTGAGAAATGGGAGTCAGTCCTGGGATTTGAACTTGGGGTCTGGGTGCTGTCCCTGAGCTTCTTTTGCTCAAGGCTAGTGCTTTACTACCCGAGTCACAGCCCCACTCTTTTTATTGTTGTTTAGTAGTTTCTTGGAGATAAGAGCCTCACAAACTTTCCTGTCCGAGCTGGCTTTGAACCACAATCTTCACATCTCAGCCTCCTGAGTATTTAAGATTATAGGCATGAGTCACCAGTGATTGCCTGATTTTTTTTTTAAATTGTATATGCTGAAAGTTTGAGAGACTGTTTTTGTTCCATTTCCCAATTTCCCCATTTCACTCTGGTTTTACATACTCCCAGAAATTCTTTTTTCTAGTAAAGTACAAATAGTATGTCTAACCTCAATTTGATTTTATTTACCGAAATTCTAGCTCATCCTGTGCAGAGTGAATTCTTAAGTGGTGCCTAGAGTGAATGATTGGTATCCAGCCAAGTTTTGCTGATGTCTTTCCATGACCAAAATTAATCAGGTGAAAAGGGAAAAAATTAATTAGTCTATTGTTTAGTCTGCCTGGCCCCAAACAACCTACAAGTATATGTTGGATTTTTTCTACATTCATTGCAGATGTATAGTTGAAAGTTTATTACGCATTTTAATAGTTAAGATGCTTTCTGGGCGAGGTGGGCTTTAACTTTTTTTAAGGGCTGCCATTTTAGAAATGAATAAGGTTGGTGGGAATCTTGTGGTAGGAAGGGGGAGGTGAATACAGAACAGAACGGAAGTCCTATGTCAGAGGGCTCTGTGCACACTTTCCTGGAGTGCCTGGGTTATGCTTCTGTGCAATCTGTTGTTTTAATCAGCCATAAGAATTGTATTTTGCCCCTTTTCCCTCCTTCAACTATAAAATCAACAATATATAAATATGACAGTTCCTTGTTTCTCAGGATTCCTTTCCAATTGCCATTCCTATTCCAACAACAGATCAAATCTTATTGTTTAAAATGAGGTTTGACAAGCTATTAAGTTAGTTCTAACAGAGAAATCCAGAAAGGAGTTTTCTGATGAAGAAATATGGCAAAATTCTTGTCTAGTTATGCATGGATACCTGAATAATAAGAGCACTCAATGCAGAAGTGAACAGGAACACTATAAAGCAATGAACAATGGGAGAATTATAAAGCAATATACTCCTGTGACTCAAGCTGTGACTTCACAATCCAAGGATGTAGGGTTTGGTTTGTCTTCTCGTTCCTTGATGCTTGTTTCCATTGTAAATTGAAACAATCTATGTATTCACAAAAAATTTCAAGACTACACTAAGAATGACACACTTAAGAATCAAAAACAAAATTTACACAACACAAATTCCATTAGATATAACAAGAAAATCAGGCTCTATCAGAACATTGGACCACACTGGAACAGAATTAAAATTCTAAGCTTTTATACCAGAAGCAATCCTGACTCTCTTGTCTTTGTCCTGATGCCTGTATATTTCCTGTTCGATGTTTCCTTTTCTTATCCCATAATGCACCCATCAGAAGATTAGGAAATTCGTGACCTGAGCCAGAAATATCAAAATACCTTTTAAAATTCAAAGCAAAGTTGCTGACACTGGGCTCAAACATGTGATCCTTATGTCTCAGCCTTTTGAGTGCTGGGAACATAATTTGTGTGCTATCACACCTGGCTGAATAGTTTATCAACTACATGGCACAGGATCAATCATACAAGCAACATTCAATGAAAAGTTACTATTAACATTTAAAAATATGTAACAACTGCCTAAAAGAAACTGCTGGTGAACACAGATATCCCACTGACTTGCAATCATCATCAAAACTTCACCCCCGAGCTCACTCCTTTCAGATGGTTCCCCTGACACACAGGCCAAGGTCCCAGTGACATTCACAGTGACACATTCAGGGCCCAGTTCTAAGGCACAATCAGCAGTGGATGAAATTATCTTATATTTGGCTGCCTGCTCCTTCTCACATTCCTTATCTTGAAACACTGGCATGCAGTAGGATGCAGACTTCTGGATTCTTCTCACTCCATCATCAGAGCTTTGGTGGCCTCATCCTGCCTTGGATTTTTTGCTATCCTATTTGTGCTATAGACTCTTAAAATACATATTTCTAGTCCAAATGGCCAACCAGCCTCCCCTCCCTCCCCTGCCCCAGGTCTGCTTTGATCTCTACTTGAATGTCATGCATACAGTCTCAAACTCAGCATGTCATGAATAAATGGAACCCCTTGGTCTTCTCATAAACTTGTGGCTCCAGCAGTGTTTTTCATCCCAGTAAGGGATCTTTCCATCCTTAAAGTGGTCAGCTAGGAACTCTGAAGTCATCTTTGATGACTAACATGTCTATCTAAACCATCAAGAAACTATGCTGTCAATCAACTTCAACAACTCTTCAAAAAAGCCATGAGCAAACAGGATTCATCACAGGGATGCAAAGCTGATTCAATATATGCAAGTAAATTAATATAATTCATCACACCAACAGGAGCAAGGACAAGAATCTCATCGCCATCTCAATTGTTGCAGAAAAAGCATTTGATAAAAATCAAACACCCCTTTATGATAAAAGCTCTAGAGAAACTAGGAATACATGGAACATTCCTCTGTATAACAAAAGCTGTATATGCCAAACCTACAGCTAGTATTATACTTAATTATGAAAAGTTAAAGCCATTTCTCCTAAAATCAGGAACAAGATAAGGATGTCTGCTCTCTCCACTCCTCTTTAACATAGTATTAGTATTCCTAGCCAGAGCAAGAAGGCAAGAAGCAACCATAAAGGGGATCCAAATAGGGAAAGAAAAGCAAAAGTTTCCCTCTTTGCAGATAACATGATTCTGTATGTAAAGAACCCTATGAACTCCACTCCTAAGTTACTTGAGCTAATAACAAAACTTTGGCAAAGTAGTGGGGTATAAATTAACTCCCAAAACAATCAATGGCTTTCTTGTATGCCAACAACGAAAAGAAATCAGGAAAGCAACTCCTTTTGCAATAGCCTAAAAATACTTAGGAATTAATTTAACCAAAGAAATAAAGGAACTCTATGATGAAAACTTCAAAAACCTGAAGAAAGAAATTAAAGCATATCTAAGGAAGTAGAAAAACCTCCCATGCTTCTGGATTGGAAGAATTAACATTGTGAAATTGCAATCCTGCCAGGGCTATCTAGTGATTCAATGCAATGCCCATCATCATTCTTTATGAATAGAGGAAGCAATCCAAAAATTCATATGGAATAATAAAAGACCCCATATAGCAAAAACAATCCTTAGCAGAAAGAACAGAACTGGAGGACTATCAATACCAAATTTCAAACTCTACTACAAAGCCACAGTAATAATAATAATAATAATAATAATAATAATAATAATAATAATAATAATAGAAACAGCTTGATACGGGCACAAGAACAGGCCTGAGGACCAATGGAATAGAACTGAAGACTGACCCAGAAATCATCCCGCAGAACTGTGGCTACCTAATATTCAATAAGGGAGTCAAAAAAAAATAACATGGAAGAAAGACAGCCTCTTCAACAAGTGGTGCTGGCAAAGTTGGTTAAGCACCTGCAGAAAACTAAAGTTGGACCCTTATTTGTCACCCTGCACCAGGATTAACTCCAAATGGATCAAAGACCTAGAGGTAAAAGCAGATACACTGAAAACTTTACAAGAAGGAATAGGAGATACAATTGGGCTCCTCAGCATGGGTCAAAACTTTCTTAATAAAGGCCCAAAACACAACAAATCAGAGAAAGGTTGGACAAATGGGACTGCATTAAACTGCAGAGCTTCTGTATGGCAAAGGACATAGCTAGCAAGATAGAAAGAGAGTGGGGGAAGATCTTCACTTGCCACATAACAGACAAGGGTCTTATATCTAATATATAACTACAGCTCAAGCAATTAAATCTTCCATAAACAAACCCTCAAAGAAACAACCATCCCATTAAAAGGTGGGCTAACGACTTAGAGACTTCTCTGAAGAGGAAGTAAGAATGAGAAATGCTCCACATCTCTGACCATAGCAGAAATACAAATCAATACAACTCTAAGATTCCACCTCACTCAGTTACAATGGCCAGGATCAAGAAATCTAATGACAACAGATGCTGGCGGGGATGTGGCCAGAAGGAATCGCTACTATAGGGTGGGAATATAAACCTGTTCAACCATTCTGGAAAGCAGTGTATGGTCATTTCTCAAAAGACTAAACACAGAGCTCCCTATGGTCTAGCAATCCCACTCCTTGGCATTTACCCAAATGTCCAGAAACAAGGGCACACTAAGCCTACCAGCCCAACCATGTTTCTTGCAGCATTATTCACCATAGCTAAGATATGGAACCAACCCAGATGTCCTTTAGTAGATGAATGGATCATATTAAGTGAATTAAGCCACACCCAAAGAAACATAGGCTCCATGGTTTCCCTCACTTGTAATAATTAGTACGCATTTAGGATTTTCCTAGCAGAGGAGTGCAATCGTTCAAAAGCTATGGCCATATCGGAAGAGACTAAGCTAAATGAGTTCCAGGATATGGAAACAAGAGATTTATCCTTGTGGTTGTTGTTTTTAATGTACTGTGTGAAGTTACCTCTTTACTCTTGTTTTTTTTTTCTCTTTTACTTTTTTCTTTCCCTTAGTGTTTATCTTCTGTTGATGATGTATTTGACTCTGGGACCTGGTAAACACTTATTTATTTGAACCAGGGAAGGGGAGGGAACAAACAAGAGGATGAGACAAAAGACAAAAGTGTCACAGCAATATTCACAAGACAATATATTAGGTATGCACTCTACAACTTGGGAGGGGGTGGGAAGAGGGAGAATGGGAGAAAAACATGGGAAGGGGTAACAATGATCAAGAAGTAATGTACTCACTAACTCATGAATGTAACTGTAACCCCTCTATACATCACTCTGATAAAGTGAAAAAGAAAGCGTGCTATCCCATCCTTTGAACTCCAATGAGGACTGATCCACTGAATCACCCTTCTCTACTCCATTATGCTGGCTCTTCCATTCATTTCAATTCTTAAAGCACTTTTACATGATGTTCAAACAGCAGCAACATGGTTCAGTTCTAATATGAGATCCTGTTACATTTTACTCAATAGCCTCCAGAGGCTTCCTACCTAATTTGGAGTAGAACTCAGACAGGCCCTCTATAACTCATCTAATCTTGTACTCTCCTCCTAGTTTACTCTGCTCTGCCATGTTGCTCAACTTGTTTGTCCATGAACATCGTATATATTCTCCTATTGGTTTTTTTCCCCCATTGGTACCTCCCCAATGAGGGTTTTCCTGGCCTCTTGAGTGACTACCTATATACTTCATTTTTCTTTTCAAATCACCATATCAGACTTTTAGAATGTACTTTGCTATGCTTTGGGGTTTTTTGTTTTGCTGGGGTTTTTTGTTTATTTTCTATCTTTCCCATTTGAATACAGCCCACAAATTATACTATTATTGTCTCATTTATTCACTCTTGTTTGCTCTATGTCTGTGTCTGCCATTGAGATATTTATTTCTATGAATAAATGACTGCATTTCCTATCATACACTGTACTGGAATGTACAGTACACTATGTAGGAATAGGAAATCCAGATTCTAATTTTGAATGTAGATTCTAGATTTGACTAAGGCTCCCATGAATAGGGTTATATGGAAAAGTCATCTCACATCTCTGATCCCTGTTTTCCTAATCTTTAAGTCCTACCTTGCAGGGAAGTAGAGGTTTAAATAAGGGTTGTTTCAAGATGTGCAATCCAATCCCTGAATGAAAAAGGAAGTGAATGTCATGTGACATGTGTAAGCATTAACTCAGGAAAGGCAAATTCTCTGTTATTGTTATTCTAACGGTGATGTGCAGAGGAGTTATTGTTACATAAATTAGGTTAGAGTACATTTTTTTTGTCGGTTGTGAGGCTTGAACTCCAGGCCTGGCCACTGCCCCTGAGCTCTTCAGCTCAAGGCTAGCTGCCACTTGAGTCACAGTGCCACTTCCAATTTTCTGGTAGTTAATTGGAGATAGGAGTCTCATAGACTTCAATGTCCAGGCTGTCTTTTAACCACAATCCTCAGATCTCAGCCTCCTGAGTAGGTAGGATTACAGGCATGAACAACTGGGGCCCAACCTGGGTATATTTCTTTTTGGACCATGTCACCTTTTCCTTTGCTCTCTCTCAACTTTGGAAAAGCAAATTCATTCTATGTGAACTGATATTTTTTAATCGTCATGTAAACAAAATATTCAATGAAGCCAACATCTGACCTAGAGATAGGAAGCAATGGAGATAACGTAACAGAATTAGGTTTCACTGTAGTTTTTCCCTGGGACTCAAACTAAGGACTTTGAACTTTTGTTCACATTTTCCCGCTTATGGTAGATACTATACTATTTGAAACATCTCAACGCCTCTGAGTTTTCACTGATTAAGTGAAAGTAAGAAGTGAAAACAAAGAGAAATGGGGACCAAAACATGAGAAAGTGTATCAATGCTTTTGAAGTAATGCACCTTCTGTCTGGTGAATATAATGTAAGCCTTCTATTAACTACAATAAAAATTATATGAAAAAAGAAGTGAAATCACAAAAAAAGCAATTTAAAACAATTAAACAAAACAAACTTTAGCCAGGAGATGATGGCTCACAACTGTAATCCTAGTTACTTGGGCAGAAAAGATCTGAGCATCACAGTACACAGCTAGCCCTGGCAGAAAAGTGCATGAGATTCTTATCTCCAATTAACCACCAGAAAACCAGAAGTAGTGCTGTGGCTCAAAGTGGTAGAGTGCTAGCCTTGAATGAAAAGAGCTCAGAGACAGCACTCAGGCCCTTAGGTTAAGCCCCACAACCACCAAAAAGAAAAAAACGAACAAATAAAAACTTTTAGTGGTTTAGTGGTGACTTAAATGCAAGTACTTAAATATTTGCCCTGTTTAGGTATTGTGGGATTCTAATGTTAGATCCACTTCGTGGACATTTCAGTTCCAAGGGGCATCTGCAGCATAAACTCTTGACAGTCTGACTGATGTTCTATTACTCCTTTCCTGAGTTCTGGCCTTTGCCTGGTCGCCTCCCCTGCCCATCACTACCAAGTCGGAAGTCCTAATAAGCGTCCGTGTGTGATATTTCTATGGAAATAGAAATGGCTTCACATTTTCATTTCCCATTTCTTTGCACTAGGGAGAAATAAATAAGATTAGATTAAATTAGATAGATAGAAACACGCATGCAGTATATATGTGAGAATATAAATAGATATAGTCATATAATTTTAGGCATAATTTTTCTATATAAGCAAATTTCTGTCTCATTCTTGGTCTAAGATCCTATATTTTTATTTCTAGTATTTTAGTAGCATTTATGTTTGTAAGGAAATATACAGGAGGTAGACACAGATATATAATTTTTAAGATAGGCAGTATCATGAGAGAACTTAGCTTAAAACAGTAATTTGTTAGTTAGAGTTCATTTTTCGGGAAGTTGTTTGTCCTTCAAATGGTGGCAGAAAAATGATAGTGAGGCTAGGTTATCTGAAAATGGTATTCCCATGTCTGCTGCTGGACTGGACAGTTAGCCCAGCTGGGGGCTGGTCAGGAATTTCCTCTTCCTCTCTCCCAACAGCCAAGGACTCCACTGGCTTCTGCTCCAGCTGTGCACTTGTGAGTTTATTCCTGGATGTAACTCCCATTCTGCAATTATCATTTCAACAGCATAGGGCCTTATGACACACAATTATGATAAACTGACAAATGATCTATTTTTTAAGTCATTTCCATTTCTCCTAGTTTCCTTCTTTCATTCAGAGTTTTGTTTGGCTTGGCTACGATTTGTGTGTTCATGTTTGTGTGTGTGCATGTGTGTGTGTGTGTGTGTCTGTGTGTGTGTGTCTGTCTGTCTGTCTGTCTGTCTGTCTGCAGTAGGACTTGAACTCACAGTTGGGGATCTGTCCCTTAGTTTTTTGTTTTTGTTTTTGCTCAAGCTTGGTGCTCAACCATATGAGCCACATTCCTGGTTTTGCTGGTTAATTAGAGATAAGACTCTCAAGGGCTTTTTCTGTCAGGACTGGCTTTGATCTGAGGTGTTCATATTAAAGCCTCTTGCATAGCTAGAATTATAGGCTTGAACCACTGGTGTTTTGTTTGTCTCATTCAGGTTTAGTAAAACTTTTAATGTCATTTATAGGGTCTTCTCCTTTGAAATGGCATTTGTAAATAGGACTCATATGCTAGTTTTTTCTTTAATCTGACAGACCATATAGTGCCTGTCTTCCACTGTATTTTTCAGGTTTTGGAAAAGTGGCTTTTGCTGCACTCACAGGCAGGCAGAATGGACTGATATTTTAAGATTTCCTGTGCCTGGGAAGGTGTGGAAAGTCTGACTGAGTTACATTGTGTTCTGGCTTCCTGAGGCAGTTTCCCTGATGCTTGCCCCGTTTTTGTCAGGTCATGAAACAAAGCTCCCTCATTTACTGTTACTTCTTTTTAGTTAAAATTCAATTCTAAGACTTCATATTTTAATTTTGTGCTTTGTGTCTTAAGCTTAAAGTCTCTGCAATTTTACAGTAGTAGCAATTTTATTGTATAATACCTCAATGGTGAGGACAATTCGGAAATATTGGAGACAAAGAATATCCAGTGTGATGTTCCAAATTCTTTTTTTTTTTTTTTTTGCCAGTCCTGGGCTTGAGCTCAGGACCTGAGCACTGTCCTTGGACTTTCTCAAGGCTAGAGCTCTACCACTTGAGCCTCAGCATGACTTTCGGCTTTTTTCTATGTATGTGGTACCAAGGAATCGAACCCGGGTCTTTGTTCATGCTAAGCAAACACTCTACCACTGGGCCAAACTCCTTCCTCCCAAGGTGTATAGTTCCTTTCCAACATAGTGTCTGGTGAGTATCACTGTCATTTTGGTTCACTTTTATGTTTTATTTTTGCCAGTCCTATGGCTTGAACTCAGGGACTGGGCACTGTCCTTGGGCTTTCCTCAAGGCTGGCGCTCTACCATTTGAGCCACAGCACCACTTTCTGGCATGTATTATTACTTTGTAAGAGTCATATCTTTGGGAATTTTGTGTTCATTTCTGTGGGGGCAAGAAATACATCGTTCTCTTGTATTTTTTTTGTTGTTTTGGTTGGGGAGGGGAGATCAGTGGGCTTGAATTCTGGGCCTGGCGGCTGTCCCTGAGCTCTCTCCTGCTCAAGGCTACTGCCCTACCCTTGGGCCACAGCCCCACTTCCCATCTTCTAGTGATTAATTGGAGAGAAGAATTTCTTGGCTTTGCAGTGCCCAAGCTGCTTAGAACCAAGATTTTCAGATCTCAGCCTCCTGAGTAGCTAGGATTACAGGCCTGTTCATTCTCTTGTGTTCTTAAAGTTTGTACTCCAGAGCATAATGAAACCTACCAAAAACTGTTAAAAAAATGTGGTGGAAGAGAGAAGAAAGAAAAATTATAAAAGAGTAAAAGAGAGGTGTACTTCATCAAATTCACTCAAATGTATGCACACATGTAGATATCACAATGAAATCGCTTCCTACAATTAATTCGTGGTAATAATTATTTACACAACTTGTACCCTAATTCCGGAAATATGACATAAAGATACTCATTGATGAATGTTTAGAAGCCTAGTGCCGGTGGGATGCAGCTGTCTTCTTATCTACTCCGGAGGCAGAGATCTGAGATGGAGGTTCAATGTCAGTCTAAGTAGACAAGTCTCTGAGATTCTTATCTCCAATTAACTAGCAAAAATCCATAAGTGGAGCTGTGGCTCAACTGGTAGAGTACAAGCTTGAGCAAAACAGTTAAGCAATGCATGAGGCCTTGAATTCAAGCTCCAGCACACAAACAAAATATAAGTACTTAGGCTGTATTCTTCCATTTTTGTAATTTGATTGTTAACCCCCCTTCTAGAACTATTCTCTATGGAAAAATTAGAGTTTCTTTGGGCTATGCTTTGTCTTAAATAGCATTGTGGGTTATTCAGATACAGGTTTTTTGATTTGTAATGTCCCCTTAAAAATTAGAATGGAGCCAGGTGCAGTGGCTCACACCTATACTCCTAGCTACTCAGGAGGCTGAGATCTAAGGATCAAGGTTCAAAGTCAGCCCGGGCACTAAAGAACCTGAGATTCTTATCTCCAATTAACCACTAAAAAATGAGAAGTGGGGCTGTGGCTCCAGTGGTAGAGCGGTAGCCTTGAGCTGAAGAGCTCAAGGACAATACCCAGGCCCAGAGTTCAAGCCCCATGACCCACAAAAACAAAAGTACACATAAACATAAAAATAAACAAATAAAAATTAGAATAGAAGCTGGTGCTGGTAGCTCACACCTGTAATCCTAGGTAATCAGGAAGCTGAGATCTGAAGATTGCAGTTTGAAGACAGCCCAGGCAGAAAAGTTTGTGAAAGTTGTATCTCTCACAGAAAACTGGCAGTAGAGCTATATGGCTTTAAATGGTAGAATGCTACCCTTGAGTAAAAGAAGCTCAGTGACAGTGTCCAGACCCTGAGTTCAAGCCTTATGCCTGACCAAAAACAAAAAACAACAACAAAAAACTTAAAATGGAAAAAGGTGACATTGAATAAGATACATTATACTCATGACTGACATGTTGAATAGAAACACCTTTGTACAACTGCTTTAAGAAAGTAAAATTAACATGAGAAAGGGTATCAATGTATGTGAAGTAATGCACCCTCTATCTGGTGAATATAATGTAATCCTTCTATTAATTACAATAAAATATATGGAAAAAAGAAAGTAAAATTAAAAATTAATTAGAATGGTTCGGCTCAGGGCATGAATCAAGTGGCAGAGCATTTTCCTAGCAAATTCAAGGCCTTGAGTTCCAACCCCAGTAAAGACAATAATAATAATAAATAATAAACAATAAATAGATCAGAGATGTGAAATTGTAATCTTTCTGAGTAGCTCTCCATTTTCTAATCTTTCATGACTTTGTCTTCTTTTAATTTAACTTCTTTTTTAAATATTTTTTATTGTAATTAGTAAAAGGGTTACATGATATTTGCCAGATAGAAGGTGCATTAATTCACATACATTGATACCCGTCCACATGTCTTGGTCCCCATTTCTCTCCCCCCCAACCCCCTCTTGGTTTTCCCCCCTTCCCTGTCCAATTTCAAGTAACCAAATACAAATGTATCCAATATATCAGATAACAATTTTAATTTAACTTCTATTGTAAGGGTGATTTACAGAGGGATTACAGTTACATAAGCTGGGTAATGGATGCATTTCTTTTTGAACAATGGTACTTTCTCCCTCATTTTCTCTCACTCCTTTTCCTGCCCCCAAGTTGTAAAATTCATTTACAATGTAGTGTCTAGTGAGTATCACTGCTGATTTAGTTCATCCTTTGTCCCACCATTTCTGTAATTCCCCTTCCTTTCCCCAAATCACATATACTTAAATATAATATAAAGGGTACAGAAATTTAAACAAAAAACAGTGACAACAGGGGCAAACCAAAGATTAGAGGGAGAAAAAAGAAATAACCGCAAACAGTACAATTAAAAAAAGCAACAACCCTGTTTCCATTTCTTGGAGTTCATTTTGAGAAGCATCATTTTATACGATCATATGCACATAGCTATTTAGCCATTGTGATTCTTTCCTAAGAATATCCTCCTTTGTTCTCCCTGTCCTGATTCATCTTAGTTTTACTGCACAGATTTGTGGGGTGCTTCAATTTCCTCGGTTTCAAAAAGAGAGTAACAACTGCCTAGAAGTAGTGTTGTGTGGGTGAAATACGTTTGCTCAGGAACTGCCACTTCTTCTTTCCTGCAGAGAACTGTGGAAATGGTTCTTGCTCTCACCTTTTCTTTTTCCACTTCTTCCTACTTTATTCTGTTGTAAGAAAATTAATTCTTGTGAAAACGTCAAATAGAATTTGCCAATAAAAAAGCCAGAATAATTCTATGTAACTGATTATCAAGCAGAAAATACTACTTATTGTTATTGATGCATTGTTTACCTAGAGTTAGTAAGTTTTCCCTTCTTTTGTAGACTTATCTTCTTAATAATTTTACTAAATGTCTGTTGGGAACTATGTTAGCAGATAGCTGTTATTAAGCTTCTTTTTTTACTGAAAAAAATCAATTTTACAGTATCAGTATTTAATTATTCCTTTCTTTCTTCAGTAAAAATTTGGCATAAGGTGTAAAAGACATGAATTTGAATTAATATATAGTTACTAGTCTTGAAGATCTTACAGTGAGAAAGAAATAGAGGGACAGTTTCTCAGTAGGGTATCTTGTTTGTTTGGTTTTGGGGTGTGTGTGTGTGTGTGTGTGTGTGTGTGTGTGTGTGTGTGTGTGTGTACTGGGGAAAGAACTCAGTCCCTGTATGCTGTCCTTTGGCTTTTTCACCCAAAGCAACCACTTTAGCCACAGCTCCACCTCTGTCTTTTGGTGATTAATTGGAGGTAAAAGCCTGTCAGCTTTGTCTGTCTGGGCTGGCTTCAAACCTTGAGCCCCTCAGATCTCAACCTCCCTAACTAGCTAGGATTACAGGCATGGGCTGAGCTACCAGGCTTAGCACTTTCAATTGTTGAAAACAGTCAACAGGAGAAACTGACATGGGTTTTCTGTTTGTTGGAAACTTTTTCTTTTTTTTTGCTTTTCTAGAAACACCTTCTGTTTCAAGCCTCTCACTAAGATCGAAGAGAACAATTTTATGTGTTGCATGAAACAGATAACAATTTTTCAAACGACATGAGATTGACAGGAAATGGAAGGGAAGGTTGGGCATAATAAAAAAGAAAAACGCTACCTCGTAGAGGCATACGTAGAAATGAGACATTTCCAGAGAAGCAGTTGGTCTGGTGATCATAAATGTTCTTCCTTCTAGACTGACTAATAAATAGCATTGTCAGTTAATCATATCTTGTGAAACTCAGAGTCTCAGCGTTGTTGACATCATCATGCCATTCATAGCTGAATGTAACTCTTACTATTAATCCTTTGAGGTCAAGCAATTTCAGTATATCCCATCTTCTGCTTGTCATGCACAAAACAAATTAATTTCTTTAAATCTGTCATCTTTTCTAGTCAGTTTGGTAGTCACATCTTAATATGATAGCTGCATATCTATCGTCTGAGTGAAATAAAGAATTCATATGTGGATCCTAAAAGAACTCATCAGTATTCTAATTCCTATTGGATATTGTTTTAATAGCAGAGGAGTTAAAACAAAGAGTTAACAAGAAGTGTTTCAATGAAAAAGAATATTTTTAAAAACATACTCAAAAAGAGGGAGACAAATGACAAAGTAGAGCCATGGAAGTCATGGACGTGAAGTGTGCATATATTGTTAAGAATAGGCAATAGCTTATATCCTGACAATAAAAAATAATAAAAAGAACAGGCAATAGCTGGAACAGTACAGGCACTTGAAAGGGTGGCTGGCTATCAGCTGTCCTAGAAGCTCATAACAAAAGCAGAGAAGGAGAGTTATTTCTTAGAGGAATAATAACTAAGGGTTAAGATATAAAGAAAACTACAAAATATACATTCTATTTCTTGGACTTTCTCAAGGATAGCGCTCTACCACTTGAATCACAGGACCACTTTTGGCTTTTTCTGTGCATGTGGTACAGAGGAATTGTACCCAGGGCTTTGTACATATTAGGCAAGCACTCTACCACTAGGCCATACTGGTGGCCAAGTGTTTTGTTTTTGTTTTTTGGGTTTTTTTTTTGTTCAGATAATGTATAGAGGGGCTACAGTTACATTTGTCAGGTAGTAGGTGCATTACTTCTTGCACATTGATGCACCTTCTCATGTTTTTGTCCTCATTTCCCTCTCTCCACCCCCTCCCAATCATCTTGTTTTTCCCCCTTCCCTTCACTATTTCAAATAAATAAATGTATATACGATATGCCAGGTAGCAAAGTCAGGGACAGTAACAACATTAGATTAACCACAATAACAAAAAGGAGAAGAGAAATAACAGTACATTAAGAACAACAATCACACAAGATAAACCTCTTGTTTCCATATCCTAGAGTTCATTTCATTTAGTCTCATCCTATATGACATAGGTTTTTGAGCTATTGTAATCCTCTGCCAGGAGAGTCCTAGATGTATAATAATTATTACAAAAGAGGGAAACCATAAACCTATGTTTCTTTGGGACTGGCTTACTTCACTTAATATGATTTTTTCCAAGTTTTTCCATTTCCTCATGAATGGGGCGATGGAAACATAGAATTCCACTGTGTATAAGTACTGCATTTTGATCCATTCATCTTCTGAGGGAATCTGGGTTAGTTCCATATCTTAGCTATGGTAAACAATGCTGCAATGAATGTTGTTGTGCTAGTGGCTTTAGTATGTTCTTGTTTCTAGAAAGTTGAGTAAATGCCAAGGAGTAGGATTGCTGGGTCATAGGGGAGCTCTATGTTTAGTCTTTTGAGGAAATGCCATATTGCTTTCCATAGTGGTTGAATGAGTTTGCACTCCCACCAATAGTGTAGTAGCAATCCTTTCTGGCCACATCCCCGCCAGCATCTGTTGTTATTAGATTTCTTGATCATGGCAATTCTAACTGGAGTGAGGTGGAATCTCAGAGTTGTTTTGATTTGCATTTTTTTGTATGGCCAGAGATGCTGAGCATTTCTTCATGTGTCTATAGTCCATTCTTTTTTTCCTATATTTTTTATTGTAATTAATAGAAGGGTTACATGATATTTGCCTGATAGAAGGTGCATTAATTCACATACATTGATACCCTTTCACATGTCTTGGTCCCCATAGTCCATTCTTATTTCCACTTCAGAGAAGACTCTCTTTAAGACTTTAGCCCAAATTTTAATGGGATGGTTGTTTCTTTTTGAATTTGTTTTGGAGAGATTCAATTTTTTGAGCTATAGATATATTTTAGATATGAGGCCTTTGTCTGTTGTATAGCTAATGAAGATCTTCTTCCAGTCTGTGGGCTTTCTATTTAACTTGCTAGGTATGTCCTTTGCCATACAGAAGCTCTGCAGTTTAAGGCAGTCCCATTTGTCCAAGCTTTCTTTAATTTGTTGTGCTTCTGAGTTGTTACTAAGAAAGTTTTGACCTGTGCCAAGAAGACCTAGTATATCTCCTGTTCCTTCTTGTAAAGTATTCAGGATAACGGCAAATGTTTTATTGGTGATACTTTTTTATTTTTATTTTTGCTGGTCCCAAGGGCTTGAACTCAGGGCCTGGGCACTATCCCTCATCCTCTTTGTGCTCAAGGCTATGAGCCATAGCACCACTTATGGCTTTTTCTGAGTAGTTTATTGGAGATTCAAAACTGACTTTTCTGCCCATGTTGGCTTTGAAGTGTGATCTTCAGATCTCAGCTTCCTGAGTAGCTAGGATTACAGGCATGAACTACCAACACCTGGCTTATTTGTTGATAATTTATCAAGTACTACACTAATATTTTGGACACTCTGTTATGTGGTATTGTATTTTAATTTGAAAGGAAGAAGCCGAGTATTTGGCTTTTATCTTAATAAACTGTATTTTGAGCACATTGCAGATTATCTATACTTCTTTATCTTAGTCTATTCTCAATTGGACTCCCACTTCCCGTGTAGCTAAGATTACAGGAACGAGCCTTTTGGCCGGCACCTCCATCTTCCAGTAATTTGCCAAAATGATGAACACAAAGGGAAAGAGGAGAGATACCAGATACATGTTCTCTAGGCCCTTCAGGAAGCATGGAGTTGTTCCTTTGGCCACATACATGAGAATCTACAAGAAGGGTGATATTGTAGGCATCAAGGGAATGGGTACAGTTCAAAAAGGAATGCTCCATAAATGTTATCATGGCAAAACTGGAAGGGTCTACAATGTTACCCAGCATGCTGTTGGCATTGTTGTGAACAAACAAGTTAAGGGCAAGATACTTGCCAAGTGGATTAATGTGCATATTGAACATATTAAGCACTCTAAGAGCCGAGATAGCTTCCAGAAAAGGGTGAAGGAAAATGACCAGAAAATGAAGGAAGCCAAAGAGAAAGGAACCTGGGTTCAACTGAAGCGCCAGTCCGCTCCACCCAGAGAAGCACACTTTGTGAGAACCAACGGGAAGGAACCTGAGCTATTGGAACCTATCCCCTATGAATTCATGGCCTAAGAGATGTAAAAATAATAATAATAAAGATATCTGGACTATTAAAAAAAGATTACAGGAATGAGCCACAGGCACTTGAGTTGGCTTCAAACTTTGATCCTCATCTCTCAGCCTCCTGAGTAGCTACAATTAAAGGCGTGAGCCACCAATACCTTGTTCTTATTTGTCTTTCTAAGGATTTCTGATGGTTCTCTTCTGGTTCAAGTCACTTCAAGCAGCATTTATTGAATGTCTGAATGTATAAGTCACCAAAGGTGTCATGAAGCTTGCAGTCTAGCTGAGAAATATAATTGGGTTGGATGGTTAAGACAAAGGCCAGATGCTGGTGGCTCACATCTGTAATCCTAGCTAACTCAGAAGGCTGAGATCTGAGGATGGAAGTTCAAAGCTAGCCTGGGAACATAAGTCTGTCAGACTCTTATCTCCAATTAAATACTAAAAATCCAGAAGTGGCACCAGGGCTCAAGTGGCAGAGAGCATGTTTTGAACCGAATTGCTCAGGGACAGGGCCCAGGCCCAGAATTCAAGTCCCACAAATGACACAAGAGAATATGAAGAAGAGGAAGAAGAAGAGGAAGAAGAAGAAGAGGAAGAAGAAGAAGAAGAAGAAGAAGAAGAAGAAGGGGAGGAGGAGGAGGAGGAGGAGGAGGAGGAGGAAGAAGAAGAAGAAGAAGAAGAAGAAGAAGAAGAAGAAGAAGAAGAGGAAGAGGAGGAAGAAGAGGAAGAGGAGGAAGAAGAAGGAGAAGAAGAGGAGGAGGAGGAGGAGGAGGAGGAGGAGGAGGAGGAGGAGGAGGAGGAGGAGGAAAGGGGGAGGAGAGGAGGAGGAGGTTTAACAGAGTAGTAAGGCAGTAAGAAGCTTTGTTCATGAGGTGATTTTTGAACCAATGAATTAATTCACACTCGAGTCAGAATTTCCTAATTTAGGAAAAGGCCTTTCAGACACAGGCAAAACAGCATGCTTCTTACACTCACATACTCACACACACACACACACACACACACACACACACACACACATCTTTCACTACAGGCACTTGCATGCTAAAAGTAGCTCAGTATTGCTGAGTTATAAATTCCTATGTTGTAAGTGGAAAGTATAGGAGAGGGACTTTCTTGAAACTTCAGAACGCTTCCAGAGAAGACAATGTTTCCTATACAGAAAAATGAAAACTAATTAAATTGTACATTCAAATCCAATTTTAAACTGTAAAGTAAGTACCAATAAGGTACTAATATTTTTAAGGACACAATTTAGACACCTTATAATAATAAATATAACTTTTTAAAAGTCTTCTTCTGGTTTGCTAAGCACTTACCACGCAAGCCCAAACAATAACAGCAGCTGTTGTTGACATCTGTGGATATCTTACTGTATCCAGACACTACAGTCAGCCTGTTATATACATATTTCATTGGATTCTCTCAGCAGAATGTGAGAAAAACTATTATTATTTAGTTAGTTAGTTGTGGGGCTTGAACTCAGGGCCCAGGCACGCTCTCTGAGCTCTTTCAAAGCTAACACATTACCATTTTAAGCCACAGTGCCACTTTCAGTTTTTCACTGCTTAATTGGCGATGAGTCTCATGGAGACTTTTCTGCCCAGGCTGGCTTTGAACAATGATCCTCAGATCTCAGCCTTCTGAATGACTAGAATTACAGGCACAAGTCACTGGCGACCAGCGATGATGATCAGGATGATTATTACTGTTGTTGATTAAAACTAAATCTGGATTCAGAGAGCTCATTTGACCATATCCAAAGTCACACAGTTGAATTTGACGGAGCTGGGCCTGGCCTATTGGACAGACTGATGATAGAGCCTGGTATCTTTGCCACCCAGTGCCACTCTTAGAATATAGCAAAGCAGATATGTTGGCAAGAATTCCTGTCTTTTGCCTTTGATTCACTAATATACTCAGTGAATATTTCTGAGGACCTACTGTGTGCTAGCCCTAGTTGTACATTGCTGGTCAAACCTATGGGAGTTACCTGAGTGGGCACAGGTTTATTATTGTAAGCAACTGGTTACCATAAAACCTGATAAAGGTCATGACCAGGATGGCCTGAATAAATGGAATGATTTCCAACAAAGTTTGGAAACTTGAGATGTCCCATCTAGGAAAGTAAGAATTGTATTGGTTTGGAAGGTGAGCTGAAGTGAAAAGGAGAATTTCATGTAGGTAGGTGGTGAGCACACAGCTGCCAAGCCCAGATGCCCCCGGGGACAGGACGTCCCAAGTCCCAGAAAGGCTGCCAACCCTTCCAGGCATTGCTTTCCCAAGGCCACACCTTTCCCCATATCCAGACCAAGGTCACACCCTTCCTCTCACATGCAGGCCAAGCTCACCCCGCCCTCCCCCACCCCCCATGCTGGCTTCCAATGGATATCTCAGGATCTCAGGTTCTGAGCACTCTGCTACCTTGTTGGCTGGTGCTGTCGGGCTTCCATCTCAGCTTGATGTTTCTGCCTTCCCAATCCTACTTCCTCCCCCTCCTTTGAATGGGTGTTGACTCAGAATTTGTCCCTGGTAAACATCCGGAACACGGAACTCTGCCTCACTGTGTTTCCTGGAGAACCCAAACTGTGCTACAGCAAGACAAAGTGAAAGGCCCCCGGGGATGGCTGTGGATTGAGGGAGATGAGCTCAAGAGGTGGACTAGGGTCAAATCATGGAGCTGTGACCAGCAAGGATTTCTCCTTTTAGGCTGAAGCCTGTAGGAAGCTGTGGTATGGTGTGAAAGGGGAAAGACAAGATCAGACTGTGATCTGTGAACCATCACCTTGCCTACAGTGTGAGCATGGTGAATTACTGGTATGCTTGGAAAACAGCAAACATGTATCTTTCTTTTTTATTATTAATTTATTTTTTAGTGTAATTAATAAAAGGGTTACATGATATTTGCCAGATAGAAGGTGCATTAATTCACATACATTGATACCCTTTCACATGTCTTGGTACCCATTACCCTCCCCCTCACCCCCCCATCTTGGTTTTCCCCCCTTCCCTATCCAATTTCAAATAACCAAATACAAATACATCCAATATATCAGATAACAAAGTGAGATACTGTAACAATATGAGATAACCAAGGGACAGCAAAAGAGATGAGAGATAATATAGTATATTAAGGACAACAATCATTCATTATATGGCTTTTGTTTCTATATCCTGGAGGTCTTTTCAATTAGGTTCATACTATATGGCCTTATGTATCAAGGTTTTACTCTATTGCAGATCTCTGCTAGTAGAGCCCAAGGTTTCTACTGATTATGACAAATGAGGGAAACCATTGAGCCTAAGTTCCTTTGAGTCTGGCTTACTTCACTTAATATGATTTTTTCTAAGACTTTCCATTTCCTAACAAATGGGGAGATGTCGTTTTTTCTGACAGCAGCATAGAATTCCATTGTGTACAAATACCACATCTTGTGGATCCATTCATCAACTGAGGGACATCTAGGTTGCTTCCATATCTTTGCTATGGTGAATAGTGCTGCAATGAACATTGTTGTGCTAGTGGATTTAGTATGCCCTTGTTTCTGGATTGTTGGGTAAATGCCAAGCAGTGGAATTGCTGGGTCATAGGGGAGTTCTATGTTTAGCCTTTTGAGGTACTGCCACACTGCTTTCCATAGTGGTTGAACGAGTTTGCACTCCCACCAACAGTGTAGTAGTGATCCCTCCTGGCCACATCCCCTCCAGCATCTGTTGTTATTCATTTTCCTGATCCTGGCCATTCTAACTGGAGTGAGGTGGAATCTTCAGGTTTCTCAAAGTTAGTGTTCTATCATTTGAGCCACAGCACCACTTCCAGCTTTTTCCGTGTATGTGGTATTAAGGAATTGAACCCAGGGCTTCATGCATGCTAGGAAGCACTCTACCACTAAGCCACACTCCTGCCCACCCAAAGCAATCTTTCTAAGAAATTGAAGGCCAGAACAAATTATCTGTGACATTATCTCTTTTTTTTGCCAGTCCTGGGTTTGAGTTCAGGGTCTGAGGACTGGCCTTGGGCTATTCTCAAGGTTAGAGTTCTACCACTTGAGCCACAGTACCACTTGGGTCTTTGTGCATTAAGGCAAGCACTCTACCACTAGGCCAAACTCTCAGCCCATCTTAACAAGTTTGAGTTCAACATAAAAGATTCTTTTACCAAAATATGTGTTCAAATAACCTAGAAAAATTGACGGTGAAAGGTGGCTTTTATTAGGAGAAGCTACAGGATGAGAGGTGGTTTGCTAGATTTCACTAAAATAAAACAGTCTATTAAACTGGAGGCTGCCCATCCAACACACATACTAACTTCTCTCTTCTTCCCTCTCTCTTCCTTCTCTCTTTTCTTTACCCTCTCCTTCCATTCCCACTCTTCTCTCTCATACAAACACACTAACTCATGCATACATAAGTAATATTATTCCTTTCCCAAGAAATAAACTGCCTCTAGCAATTGCTTTATATTATCATTTTACTTAAAAAAACTTTTTAAGCTTTTCTTAGGTGGCTAGAAAGAACAGAAACTACGGATAATTTAAAGAATAGAGGTGAATAATGGCACTATTTAGTTGTGCCTATGGAAATGTAAACCTTAGGGTAGACCACAAAATTATCTCACTTTTATTTATTCATTCATTTGTGCCAATCCTTGGGCTTGGAGCTCAGGGTCTGGGGGCTTGTCCTGAGCTTTTCTGCTAAAGGTTTGTGCTCTACCACTTGAGCCACAGCTCTCCTTCCAGCTTCTTTTGTGATTAACTGGAAATAAGAATCTCATGGACTTTCCTGCCTGGGCTGGCTTTGAACTGCAGTCCTCAGATCTCTGTCTCCTGAGTAGCTGGGATTGCAGGTGTGAGCAACCAGCACCTGAATACATTTAATCACTTTTTAAAGATGGTTCCATACATAGGAGAGGCCATCACATGGATTTCTTAGCAGAGTAGGGTTGGGCTTTCTGTTCTCTTACCAGTATTCCTCTGGGTACACAGAAGCCAATGCTATCCCTGCCTTCAGCCCATCATACTTTTACTTTGATTATCATTTTTGAAAAGCTCGTTAACGATTTTTTAAAAAACATATGCAGCTCTTTTTTAGTTCATATTCTAATTTCTACTTTATATTATTTTGGAGAAGGCTCTCTTCCATCTCTTCATTTCTGGCTCACTATTTTGTATATTTGACTTGCACACCTTTTAATTTTTCATTTTCCCTAGAATGGTGTGTCTTACACATGAACTTGAAAAATAAATCCCTGGCAGATTTAACCCCATCCACAGGTGAGATTAATACAATGTGTCATTTCTACCTCAATGCCTCCACATACCATAACCCAAAGCTGTTTTGTCTTTTTTTTTAATATGTATTCACTCCCATACATCACAGGAATGGAATTCTGTTATCTTGAGCTGGCTAGAAATATTATGACAGATCTGAGTTTTGCGTGGGTTAGAACTCAAGTTTTCTTTCTCTTGTCAAAAGTTTTGTCTCATGGGTTTTCCCCTCTCTTTTTTACTTACGATAATGTTTTAAAAGATATTTTCTATTTTAGATCTGATCATTTTTCAGATGATTTAAAATTTTAAGTAGCTTTAAGCAAGGAAAGAACCAACCCATTAATTATGTTCTTCTGAGGCTGTGTGCTTGCATGCAAATTTTCATCTATTGAGAAATGTTCTGGGATCCTTTGGCACTTGAACTAGTAAAATGAAATAAAGTCTTGGTTTCTGGAGCACCATCTACACAGCAGAACAATCTAAATAGTATATGGAGAATAGGGATTTTATCCTTAATGTTAATTTCACTTGCTAACAAAGAAATTTTTAGAAGAAGAAAGAAAAACAAAGAAAGAAAACTGGGTTAGCAGTATGGCTCATGTGGTAAAGCACTTACCTATCATGTGCAAGATCCTGTTCAAACCCTAATACACCAGAACAAGTAATAAACAGACAAAGAAAATGAAGTCAGTAAATAAAGGAAAGAAATTAGAGAATGAAATCTCCGTGGGATCTCTCCTTAGGATTTTCTCATAGGTTTGTAGCTAAGAAACAATAGAGCTCAATGTTAAGAGATAACAACAGAGTATAATGTTTAAGTAGCAGGTAGCCCAAGATAATGATAGAGCTCATGTCACCTTTACTTTTAATACTTTGAAGAGAACTTCTGCCTGCCTCTTTCCCAGGAGCAATTGCAAAGGTCCCAGGGCTTACTGTTGGCTGGTCCCTTCCCTTCTCTCCATTACCAAGGTGCACTAGGGGAGAGGGGTCAGGTGTATTAATTAATCACAGAGGCCTGCACTGTCTCTGCACCCTCATCTGGTTATGGTCTTCATCCTGTCATGGTTGTGGGAAGGCCACACATGCTGCTCTTGCTTGTAGAGTGTGAGAGAGAGAAGGGAGGGAAGGAGAGGGGGGGAGAGGGAGGGGGAGAGAGAGCGCGCACTGATGATTAGGAGGAGGAAAGACAGAGAGGACAAGTAGAGGAGATGGTGAGACTCAAGAAGGTGGAAGATGAAAAAAAGGCCCCGACAAAACAGTTCTCAGGATACTCTGCACTGCCCATGGCTCTGGACACAGAGGATGGAGGACAATGGAGTCTATTAAGGGGTGTGAGGGTAAACTAAGATGTAGTCCCAAGCTCACCTCTGCTTCTACGGAGAGGTTTCTTTACCTGTAAAATGAATGTGTCAAGCTCAACGATCTCTGTGATACTGGGTTTGGAGTTGGGTATGGAAGAGTGGAGAAAGTGGATAGGACAATAAATCTATTCATTTATTTATTGAAAAAATAACATTTTTGCCAGACAGTGGTGTCTTAGGAGATCCTGAGTAGTCGCTAGCTACTTAAGAAGCTAAGATCTGAGGATGGAGGCTTGACGTCAGCCAGGGGGAGAAAGTTGATGACACTCTTATCGCCAATTAAGCACCAAAAAAGCAGCAAGGAGAGCTGTGGCTCAAGTGGTAGAGTGCTAGCTTTGAGTATAGACAGGCTCTGGGGACAGAACCTAGACCTTGCCCTGAGTTTAAGCCTCAGGACCAGCACACACACACACACACACACACACACACACACACACACACACACACACACACACCTTTTACCTAAGATGCTCACTCACTGCTTTGGCGACACACAGAGCCTAACCAAATCAGTGGTTTAATCTATAGCATATTTTAGGTGTTGGTGAGAACTACAAAAAAATTGGGAAGGCAGGGAACCTAAGGCAAGTGGGGAACAGACTAGTTTGAAAGTTGGGCAGATTCCACAAGGTATGTATATGGAGCTGAAGTGTGTGTGTGTGTGTGTGTGTGTGTGTGTGTGTGTGTGTGTGTGTGTGTGTTGATGATGGGATTTACTTGGTGCCCAGCCCTGCACCAGGAAAGACTGACCCATCTGAGAGCAGAACACGGGTAAAATTAACCACAGAAAATTCACAGTATGAACTGTAAAGAGATAGTTGGGCATGGTGAAATTATCTGTGGAAACCAGACCTGTTGGGCCTGAGTTTTTCATGGGAAGAACTACACGTTTCTTTTACAATTGGGAAACTACTAGAGAACTTTGAACAGATAAAGGGCTTGATTAGATCTACATTTAAAAAAAGAAAACCAGCTTCACTTTGGTGGCTGTGTAAACACATGGAAGGCAAAAGTCTAAGCCAGGGGAAGTCGGTAAAGGTCAGTGGGTTTTAAAAGAGGATCAAGATTACATTCGTACAGAAAATTCTTTCGTCATTTTTCCCATTACTACAATGAAATATCCAAGATAGTTTACTTATAAGGAGAAAAGGTTTATTTTTGTTTGTGGTTCTGGAGTTCCCAGCAAGAGCCCCTGTTACTCTGGGACTCTAGCAAGAAAGGACATTACAGAGGGAGCCCGTGGCAGAACCAAATAGACACCTGAGGTCCTACTCCAAGACAACAGACAAGGACCATGGAAAACAGTGTGGCATGGGGTCAGACTATTCTTTTCACACATCCTTAGTTACAACAAATTCCAATTTTGGAAGCTGAACATTGCTAATATGACAACAACATGCTCTACCCAAGCCAGCAAAGGTCTCCCTTGCACCAGCAGGTAGTCAGAGAGTCTATAAGCAGCTCCTAGAAATCACTTCACACTTCTGGCCAGGAGCACCAGATACCCACAGCCTGTCACTTTATGGATTGCAAAAAGAGTAAATCCTGTCAGCTAAAGAATTAAGCTAACTTTGATGTCTCCCCCTCTGTCCTTCAGTCACCAACCTTTGCTTGCATAACACACAAGATTGCACAATCTCAAATCTCCTCATGCTTACAAAATACTGTCCCCTTGTCAATGCTGACCCTGACTTCAGTATTTGATTGTTTTATTTAAAAAAAAATTCCCTATGACCTTAGATGATACGCAAGCCCTTTGGGCAGGGCTCAGACTTCAGCTTCTCCCTCTACTCCTGACTGTCGAAGCTGACACACCGTGATTTGTGTAATACATGATGCTGGTGAGATTCTGTGCTGGAAAGGCTCTCTGCTTTCAGTAGCAGGATCATCAACAGATCTATGCAGTTTTCAATATTTCCTGAACTGCCCTCCGATAGCTACTTTTTTTCTTTTCTATTTCCTGGAAATTTCAATTATCATGATTTTGTATGATCAGAGGCACATAGCCATTTTAACTTCATGTTCCTTTCCTGAGTATGTAACTACTTTTGTTTTTAAAAAAGAAACCAAAAAAAAACCCTTTAATTTTAAGCAGGTGTGATGGCTCATGCCTATAATCCTAGCTATTCAGCTAGCTCAGATCTGAGGATCACTGTTCAGAACCAATTTGGGGAAGACAAATCTGAGTAACTCTTATTTTGATTTAACTACCCAAAAGCCAGAAATGAATGAAGGAAGGAGTGACATTGTCCAAAAAGAAATGTACTTAGTTTTCCTGACTTCCATCACTGTCACCCCCCATACATCACCTTCATAATGACAATACTTTTTGTAAAGCTGGAAGTAGAGGCATGGTTCAAGTGTCGAATGTCACTTGAGTGGAAAAGCAAAGCAAGAGCATGAGGCCCAGTACTGGTAGGAGCATGAGCATGCACACACGCACACACGACACATATACAACACACACACAGATACTTTTGGTGAGAAGGATTTAACCTCTGCTTTTTCCTTTGCGACATTCAATGTTGTTCACTTATTTTCTTGGAATATTCACTTCCCTTGGGAGCTTTGAAACCATGCCTTACTTCTCCAAGAGGCCTTCTCTATCTTTCATGAATTTACTCCTCTTTGTATGTGTGTGTGTGTGTGTGTGTGTGTGTGTGTGTGTGTGTGCTGGGGCTGGGGCTTGAGCTCCTAGCTGAGCACTGTCCCTGGAGTTTTTGTTCAAGGTTAGCCCTCTGCTATTTATGCCACAGCTTCACTTTTGACATTCTGGAAGTTCATTGGCAATATGAGTCTCATGGACTTTGATGCCTAAGCTGGCTTTGAATCATGATCCTCAGATCTCAGTCTCCTGAGAAGCTAGGATTACAGGTGTGAGCTACTAGCACCCAATTTGCTCAGTGTTTTGTTCAAGACTGGCATTCTATCACTTAAGCCATGTCTCCACTGCCAGCTTCTTCCTGGTTGAGGGTTAAGAGTCTTATGAATTTGCATGCTCAGGCTGACTTCAAAACTGCAATCCTCAGATCTCAGCCTCCTGACTAAAAAGCCAAGGGACAGCACTCAAGCCTTGAGTTCAAGTTGCATAAAGCAAGCAAGCAAACAAAATTCCATTCATTGATGGGTACCAGGGGCTCATGCCTATAATCCTAGCTACTCAGTAGGCTGGGACTTGAGGATCATGGTTCAAAGCCAACCCATGCAGAAAAGTTCCCATGAGATTCTTATCGCCAATTAATTACTCAAAAACTGGAAGTAGAGCTGGGGTTGAAAGTGATAGAATTCTAGCCTTGAGCACAAAGAACTCAGAGCCAGCAGCTAGGTCTGAGTTTGGGTCTTACAATGGATAAAATAATATAAGATCCCATCCATTAGTTCTTATAGGGGATTAGTTCCTTCCAGATCTCCATGAACAAAATACCTATTAGACTCCACTGTTTAAAGAATAAAAAGTCTGCATATATTCAGTAGCTAGGCCATTTTATTTTTGAATAATTTTGATTCTTGGCTGGGTATTCCCATGTGTATGGAACACACAAATACAGAGGATTGGCTGTGTAATACTGCATATAATTCATGAAATCTAACCTGTTGCCTGCAAGACTCACTAAAAATCAAACCATTATTTGAGCAAGGTCTTTCACTGTGAATTTAGCAAATTGTTGTATCCTCTGTAAAGTGTGATTTTTTTTTATCAATACCATTATTAGGTACACCTGAACAGGTTGAAATTTGAAACCAACACCAAACACTAGGCTTTAATAGAAAGGAGTAAGTCAGTTATGGTTGCACTGATAAATGTGGAAGTGTCTTTATTCTCTTGTATTTTCTAGAGCCTTCTTTTTATCTGCAATTCTGTTTGACTAGAAAGTTTAAATAGCAAAGATTTCTCCTTTGTCTTTTGTATCAGTTTTTTAGACCTATTGTTAAGAAGCCACTACAAACATAGGCAACCCCATTTATCTCTGTAATTCTGTAGTTCAGAAGTCTCAAATGGTATGTGCTTATTTGTTTCTTGTTTGTTTTTGAAAGAAGGTCTTGCTGTGCAGCCCAGGCTGGCCTTAAGCTCACTATTCCTCTTACCACCTCCTCCTGTGTGCTGAACCACACTGGGTTACAACTGTGTTGTCTAGGGCTGAAGTCAAGTTGACAAAGGCCTGGCTCCTCCGCAGGATGCAGGGGAGGGTCTGTGTCCTGTCTTTCCCTGCTTCTAGAAGCCACCCACATTCTTAGACCATGACACCTTCCTCACATGTGTCTAACCTCTTTCTGTCATCATCATTCTTCCTTCACTGCCCATCCTTCCTCCTCTGCCTTGAAAACCTGTGATTGCATTGGATTTTCTTACCCGACCAATCCAGTGAATCTCCTTGTCTCTACATTCTTTCCTTAATCTCACGTGCAAAGTCCCTTTGCTAGAAAGCCCCCAATTGTATTCAGGGGATTTAGAGAATTACAGGGAAACCTCTGACAGTGCAGTGGGACACTCCATCTACCATATTCTTATTGATTTGCCTAATCCCCCCTCCTTCCTTCTTTTTTTCTCTTTCTTTCCCCTTTTTTTCCTTCTTTCCTTGTTCTCCTTTTTTGTGCACATCCTGTTTCTTGAACTCAGGCCTGGATGCTGTCCCTGCACTTTTATGCTCAAGGCTAGTGCTCTACCATTTGAGCATACCTCTATTTCTGGCTTTTTGGTGTTTAACTGGAAATGAGTCTCATAAGTTTTTTCCCCTGGCTATCTTTGAACTGCAATCCTCAGATCTCAGCCTCCTGAGTAGCTACGATTATAATCATAAGCCATCAGCTCCCAGCTGACTTGCCTAATTTTTTATCCTCAGTGCATATACTTTGCCCATTTATTTAAAATTTACATAAATACCATAAGATATTATAACACGCAACAGAGTATGAATTTGTTTGGAAATCATCCAGTCTATGTATTGAACATTATCTTCTTTTTTTACCTTGAGGATAGTCAAGTTTCCTGAGACACGGGGACTCAAACTATTGCTACAGGGTATAGCAATGAGGAAGTTCAGGCCCTGAGGGCTCCAGCTCCTTATCGTAAAGAAGGTGTAGATGCTTTTGTTAAGACAGTGACTGGAAAGATCTAATATTAGCAGAGTCTCGTGGCTCATTATTTCCTGACTCTTAACCACACTAGGTTTTTGCTACTACATACATACACACACACAATCACAACCACGTGTTTATTAATCTAAGCTTTTAACTGCATATTTAACTCTTATCTCAATAATGATTTCCCATCAATGGCTATGAGATCTCCATTACCTTTTGATCATCACAGAACAATTTACATTTTGCTTAAGAATTAAAAATTTTAATGGATAGTAGCAATAATCCAAACATTTGATCGACTAGAATATTCTAGTCCTTTTCACCATGAGCTAAACAGAAATATACTGAATAGGACTGAGAATGTGGCTTAATGGTAGAGTGCTTGCCTAACACATACAAAGCCCTGAGTCTTATTCCTCACTACCACATAAACAGAAGAGGCTGGAAGTGGCGCTATAGCTCAAGTGGTAGAGTGCTAGCCTTGAGAAAGCTCAAGGACAGTGATCAGACCCTGAGTTCAAACCCCAAGACTGGAAAAAAAAGAAAGGGAATATACAAAATAACACTGTCATATTTTGCATGTTATTTTCCTTAATGCCTAAGATTTGGATATTGCTGGAGCTCTTGTGAAAACATCATATTTGAGATATGTTCTGTATTCAGGCCAGCAGAATGTTTGTGTTTATCCTCCTTGGATAAGTTATATTTTGCCCCATAATACTTTCTGAATGCCAGCCATGTGCTAGCCTCTTTACAAGGGGCCCAGTACAAAGATGAATAAGGCTCCTGGCTCCTTGTACAATGCCTGGCAGTGACAAGAGGCACTCAATGAATGCTTTCTGAATTAATGACATAATCCCTGCCTCTAAGGAGCTCTCTCCTGTGGGAAACAGAGACACCTAATTGGGGCATATCGTGTGCCCAAAATAGTGAGTTCAAGTGGGGGTGGCAGGGTAGAGAAGCTGCGGGCATGTTTCAGATGCCTGCCTGAGTTCCTAGCATGGTGTCAAGGGCACACTGTCCTAGACACCTCCTGGATGAGGAGGAACTGTTGTTCAGGCTCTCATAGGAATGCTTGTGAGTCTGTCTTTGAACTCCTATTAATAGGCCCTCTCAGCCCTTCAGCCGACTGCATCTTAACATCAAACAACCAGAATCCCCAACAATGGCTTCTTGGCTCAAAGCCAATGCTCAAGCATCAAAGCCATATTCCTTGCAAATCAGGTCCTCATCACGATAAATAAAGGCATCAGGATTCCAAACCAATTATCCCAGGGTGAAAGGTGTGTTCATCAAGGGCGCCTTGGGCTTTATTTTTTTTTAAAAAATAGTGACATTGCTGATGTGAGATCTCAAGTGTCAACAATGGACACAGTTAAGCGATGAAAGGCATAACCAGGAAGCAGCGCAGAAATCATGAAGCTCTAAGCAAATGCAGGCGTAGGCATGTTCGTAAAGTTTCTAGCTGGTGTCCCTCCAGCCAATCTACTGAACCTTCATCCTGAGTGGAATGTATGATGAGTTGAAGCATGACCTTCTGAGTTTAGATCTCAGAGTTGGCTTTAGTGAAGCACTATCAGGCAAATCATTCTCCAAGCTTCCGTTTCCATGTTTGTATAATAAATAGTATTGAGCCCTACCTTAAGTCTGTCTTATGAAAAGCAATAGTATGTGCAGTGTCCAATAAACAGTAACTACTATCATTCATTCAAATTACTCTGCTAACTGCCACATAAATACTTTATAAGCATTATTTAGTCCTTCACAACAACCCTATGGAATAGGTATTCTTACCCCCATTCACAGAAGAGTGAAGTGAGACTCAATTAGTTGCTCAATAAATATCCAAGGTAGTGAGGCAGAGAGGATTTGAACCTAGAGTAGCTTTCTTCTAGGGCGATGCTCTTATGCACCCTGTGATGCTCCTCTCTCATGGCACTGGGATCCTCTCATTGGCTTTCTTGCTCCTGTACAGGTTCTCATAGACCCCAGTGTCTGTCTAATGACCTCAGCCAGCCGGACAGGACAGTCATCCTTGCAAGTCACCTTCTGTACTGGACAATCTGCCTGATGGACTGAGTTTGCACTCTAGGCACACAGCAGGGAACCTGCTCCCCATCTTCTTAGAGCAAGCTAATTGGAAACAAGAAGTGTGTTTTATTCAAGGAACACACACTGTGTGCAATCCACAGCTAAGACATGAGTTGAAATATGGAACAAAGACTGACTTTGAGGGCTGCAGACTTGTAATGAAAAGCTCAGTCACGAATTATGAGCTACAGAAATGCACTCTCTTGTATTCTGAGTTAATAGGAGTGACTAGAGTTTCTAGGTTTCCTCCCCCCCCCCCTCTCTCTCTCTCTCTCTCTCTCTCTCTCTCTCTCTCTCTCTCTCTCTCTGTCTCCTTCTCCTTTTCTCTCTCCCTAATCTTCCCTCCCTCCTTCCCCCCTCTGCCTCCTAATAGGTACATTACTAGAAGTCTTGGCCATCTGCCTGAACTAACAGCAGATAAGACATGGGCAGAGAAAAGAAGGACTGGAATACACTGGCCCTCTCTCTCTGTTGTTTATGGGAATTTGGGTAGCAGTTGAGTGGTCACTCTCCCCTTTTCTTTGGGGCTTTGGGTGACAGTGGAGTCCTCAGGTGTCCTCCTTAACCTGGCCCACACTTCTGCACTGTATTTGAATCTCTTCAGTGAACCTTCAAAATGGCTTGTATTTCTTGGAACAGTATACATAAGCGCTCAACTATAAAGCACTATCTAGAAAAATAGAGTTAATATTTTGCTTCTTATTATTTAGCTACTTTGCACAATCAATAATACATTCTGAAATCAGTCGATTCTCTGGGTTATGTTTATTATGATAGGCCAAACATTAAAAAAAACAGAAATAACCAAAGCCAATAATCATTGAATAAATATCCCCCATGTGCCTCCCTTCTGTAATTAGGAAATTAGAAAGCTGAATAGTTGTCAGAACAGAAAGGGGTTCAATCAAAGCTCACCTTTCCATCCACAATGAACAAGTGGTAAATGCAGAGAAAGAGATATGGCTTTGTACAGACCTAAGGAGATGAGTGTGTATCTCCATAAGCTCATATCCATACTTGGCATTTTTAGTGACAAGGCTGTGTCATTCACTCCCACTATCAGCTGTTTCAGCCGTTCTTCCTATTTCTACTATCAATCCTCCCACTCATGGTAAAATTCATTTGTTCATTTACAATTTTATAAAATAGCAGTGTGTGTCTACTTATAATTCCCCGTTAAAAGGAATAAATATTTCTTGACAAAGATAAAAATTTCTCCATACATTAAGACAATTATGGTGGTGACATACACATTTAAATTATACTTTTGGAATGTTATAATTTAGTAGTCTTAGTCAGGAGGACTATGAGTACAAGGCTAGTCTGAGGTAGAGAGACCCTGTTGTATAAACGTGTACATATATGCACATACATACATACATACATACACACACATGCATGCTGTATTCTTGTACCTGAGGAGTAAACTTCTGGATGGCTACCAATAAAAAAAACCAAAATGAATGATCATTGTTTTTGTGTTATATACCATATAGATAATCATTGTTTTTTCAGTTTATTTTTTAAATAAATTTTATTGTGATTATTAGAAGGGTTATATTATATTCACCAGATAGAAGGTGCATAACTTCACAAACATTGATACCCTTTCTCAGGACATGGTCCCCATTTCCCTCCCATCCTCCCCTCGCTTACCTTGATTTCCCCCCTTCCCTATCCAATTATAAATAACCAATTAAGCACATATAAAATATGTCAGATAACATGGTGAAATATTGTAACAATATGAGATAACCAACAGATGGCAAAAGAGATGAGAGATAACATACTACATTAAGGACAACAATCACTCATATGGCTTTTGTTTCCTTCTCCTGGAGGTCCTTACATTTAGTGTCGTACTATTTGGCCTAATGTCTCCAGATTTTGTTCTATTGTAAATCTCTGCTAGGAGAGCCCAAGATTTCTACTGATTATGAGGGAAACTATTGGGCCTATGTTCCTTTGAGTCTGGCTTACTTCACTTAATATGAGTTTTTCTAAGTCTTTCCATTTCCTAAAAAATGGGGCGATGTCATTCTTTCTGACAGCAACCTAGAATTCCATTGTGTATAAATACCACATTTTGTTGATCCACTCATCAACTGAGGGACATCTGGGTTGGTTCCATATCTTTGCTATGGTAAATAGTGCTGCAATAGTGCAATAGTGCGCTAGTGGATTTAGTATGCCCTTGTTTCTGGACAAGTGGGTAAATGCCAAGTAGTGGAATTGCTGGGTCATAGGGGAGTTCTATGTTCAGTCTTTTGAGGAACTGCCATACTGCTTTCCATAGTGATTGAACGAGTTTACACTCCCACCAACAGTGTAGTAGTGATCCCTCCTGGCCACATCCCCTCCAGCATCTGTTGTTATTAGTTTTCCTGATCCTGGCCATTCTAACTGGAGTGAGGTGGAATCTTAGAGTTGTTTTGATTTGCATTTCTTTTATGACCAGAGATGTTGAGCATTTCTTCATGTGTCTATAGGTCATTTTTATTTCTTTTTCAGAGAAGACTCTCTTTAAGTCTTTGGCCCATCTTTTAATGGGATGGTTGTTACTTTGGAGATGAGTTTTGGAGTGATTCAATTTTTTGAGCTGTTGATATATTTTAGATATGAGACCTTTGTCCGTTGTATTGTTAGTGAAGATCTTCTCCTACTCTGTAGGCTTCCTAACTAATTTACTAGCTATGTCCTTTGCCATACAAAAGCTCTGCAGGTTAATGCAGTCCCACTTATCCAGCCTTTCTCTGATTTGTTGTGTTTCTTGGTCCTTATTAAGAAAGTTTCGACCTGTGCAAGGAGGCCTACTGTATCTCCTATTCCTTTTTGTAAACTTTTCAGAGTGTCGGCTTTTACCTCCAGGTCTTTGATCCATTTGGAGTTAATTCTAGTGCAAGGTGACAAAGAAGGATCCAACTTTAGTTTTCTGCAGATGCTTAACCAGTTCTGCCAGCACCACTTGTTGAAGAGGCTGTCTTTCTTCCATTCTATTTTTTTGGCTTCCTTATCAAAGATTAGGTGGCTATAGGTCTGTGGTTTAATACCTGGGTCCTCAGTTCCATTCCATCGGTCTTCAGGCCTGTTCTTGTGCCAGTAGCAAGCTGTTTTAATTATTATAGCTCTGTAATAGAGTCTAAAGTTTGGAATTGAAATTCCCCTGCGCTGTTCTCTCTGCTAAGAAGTGCTTTTGCTATATGGGGTCTTTTATTATTCCATATGAAATTTTGGATTGCCTCTTCTATTTCTTTAAAGAATGACATTGGGATATTGATGGGTATTGCATTGAATTTTTAGATAGCCCTTGGCAAGATTGTCATTTTCTTGATGTTGATTCTTCCAATCCAGGAGCATGGGAGGTTTTTCCATTTCCTTAGTTCTGCTTTAATTTCCTTTTTCAGGGTTTTAAAGTTTTCATCAGAAAGGTCCTTTACATTCTTAGTTAAGATAATTCCTAGGTACTTTATTTTCTTTGAGGCTATTGCAAAAGGAGTTGTTTTCCTGATTGTTGCCTCATTCCTCTCCCTCTTGGCATAGAGGAAGGCAGTTGATTTTTGAGGGTCAATTTTATACCCTGCTACCCTTCCAAAGTTTTGAATCAGCTCAAGGAGCTTGGGAGTGGAGTCTATAGGATTCTTTAAATACAGGATCATGTCATCTGCAAAGAGGGAAAGTTTCACTTCCTCTTTCCCTATTTGGATCCCCTTTATGCTTGCTTCTTGCCTTGTTGCTCTGGCTAGGAATTCTAATACTATGTTAAAGAGGAGTGGAGAGAGTGGGCATCCTTGTCTTGTTCCTGACTTTAGAGGGAATGGCTTTAGTTTTTCGCCATTAAGTATAATACTAGCTGTGGGTTTACCAACACAGCCTTTATTATACTGAGGAATGTTCCATGGATTCCTAGTTTCTTCCGAGCTTTTAGCATAAAGGGGTGTTGGATCTTGTCAAATGCCTTTTCTGCATCTGTTGAGACAATCATGTGATTTTTGTCCTTGCTCCTGTTGATGTGTTGAATTATATTAATTGATTTGCGTATGTTGAACCAGCTTTGTCTCCCCGTGATGAATCCTGTTTGATCATAGTGTATAATTTTTTGATGAGTTGTTGTAGACGGTTGGCCAGTATTTTGTTAAGAAGTTTTGCATCAATATTATAAATGATCATTTTTTTTGCCAGTCATGGAGCTTGAACTCAGGGCCTGAGCACTGTCCTTGGGTTTCTCAAAGTTAGAGCTCTACCATTTGAGCCACAGCACCACTTCCAGCTTTTTTTCTACCGACGAACCGAATTCAGGCCTTCGTGCACAATAGGCAAGCACTCTATCACTAGGCCAAACTCCCAGCCCATAGCTGATCAATCATTTTATTATATATAAAACTATATGTAGTTACATATAACTAGATATGTAAATATATATGTTTTTACACACACACACAAAGACACACACACACATACACACACACACACACACACACACACACACACACACACACACACACACACTGGTGGCTCACACTTATAATCCTAGCTATTCAGCAGGCTGAGATCTGAGGATCACAGTTTTGAAGCCAGTCTTGGCAAACAAATCAACATCACTCTTATTTCAATTCAACCAGCAAAGACCTGGAAATAGAGGTTTGGTTCATGTGGTAGGGCACCAAATAAGCAAGAACATGAAGCTCTGAGATCAAGCCCCAGTATATCAGCACACATACAATATGTGAAAAAAAAGTAAATATAGATGTAAACACATAAATGCTTCCACTGCCATGGCAAATGCATTGTAGTGGTGACCATGAGACCCATACCGTTTTAAGCTTATTGGTTAGAAGATACAGTGAGAAAGGTATGTTCAGTTGGTATTAACAGTAATGAATAAAATCTTAGATTGTCTTTCAAAATAACAAGTGCTTTCTAGAAACTCATCTTTCTAGGATCCTAAACTAAGTTGTTTGAAGAAATGAGATCTCAAGTATCTCAGATGTGGGACTTTGAAGTTGTCAGCAGTATGTCTATAATTGAAGTGGTGACAGAAAAAGCCCCAATAAAAAAAAAATTTGTAGGGGCCGAGAGTTTGGCCTAGAGATAGAGTGCTTGCCTCTCATGTACAAAGACCCGGGTTCGATTCCTTGGTACGACATACATAGAAAAAAGCCAGAAGTGGTGCTGAGGCTCAAGTGGTAGAGCATTAGCCTCAAGGAAAAGCCCAAGGACAATGCTCAGGGCCTGAGTTCAAGCCCCACAACTGGCAAAATACATACATACATACATACATACATACATACATACATACACACATACATACACACATACATACATACATACATTTGTGGCAAGGCTGATTGGTACTGTGTGTGTGGGTGTGCACACATGAGCATGTATTGTTACTGGAGATTAAACTTGGGACCCGGTGGTTTGTCACTTGAGTTCTGGCTTTTGGTTGGCCAATGGGACATACAAATCAATCCTCAGTTTTCAGTGTGTGTCTGTCTTGGGTCACTTCTTTCAAAAAGGGCTGTTTAAGATTTCTCTCAAAATCTTTATGGTACCTTGAAGGACTCACAACATGTGAAAATGATTAAATAAAAGTTCATTGATTTTAAGAAAGAAACCATTTATACTATTAATAAATTAATAATAATGATTTAAATTGTGACGTCATCTACCTCATACAGGTAAGTTGTATTAGGATTCTTTGATTGTAAGCAACAGGAAATGTTTTGGATACATTTAAATAGAATGAAATTTTACTAGAAAGATACATGGAGTGGCTCTTCTAAGCTTGAAAATCTAGAAATTAGCAATGAGTGGATAAGCTCTTCAAAGTTCCTCCCTCAAGCAGAAAAATGGGGTTTGACCTTGAATTGCCCTGTTTGCTGTTCAAATCCCAGGAGAATCAGTCTGGCCTGGGTTGGGTCTCAGGCACTCTGCTGGGCCAAGGGAGTTGGTTCACTTGACTGGCAGTCCTGGCATGTGGGATGGAGAAAGATACCATGCCAAAAGAAACGCGGGATGCTAAAACCAAGAGAAGAGAGAAGAGATTCTGGTCTGTCAAGAAGAATAGATTCCAACAAGATGATTGGGAGGGGATGGGAGGAGGGAAATGGGGATAAAAACAGGAAGAGTATCAATATGTGAGAAGTAATACACCTACTACCTGGCGAATTTAACTGTAAACCCTTTATACATTACCTTGAAAATAAAAAGAATAAGTTAAATTAAAAAAAGAAGAATAGAATCCAAAGTACATTATGTGTATGCATGGAAATAGCACCATGAAAATCCTTTGCATATTTAATTCATGCTATTATTAATGATGATGATAAAGAACAGCTTCTACCACAAGGCTGTGGAGCATTTTATGATATGTTATTATGATATTAGAGATGACATACTTTCTCCTTGAGAAAGAAAGAAGAAAGATAGGAAAGAATAACAAGGACGAAGGAAGGAAGAAGAAAGGAAAGGAAGAAAGAGGAAAAGAAGGAGGTAAGAAAGAGAAGGCTGTTAGGCCAAGTGTGGCAACATATTCCTGAAATCTCCTTGCTCCTCTAGAAGCTGAGATAGGAGAATTGTGAGTTTGAGGCCAGCTTGGGCTATGATGAAAGCCCCTGTCCCCCACGCCCCCCTCAAGGAAATAGCTAGATCCTTCTTTATCACTCATTTCACCTTCTCAAGACCTTGTTTGTCTTCATGCCTAGTGAACTGTCTGTCTTGCATTGGAAAGGGCAGGGTAGAGCTGGTAATGAGCTGAGCGGCTGTGGGAGGCCATAGTGAACACAGGAGGTTTAAGCAAAAGTCCATGTGCCCCCACCCCCACCCCGTGCTGAAACAAGCTCTGTGCCTGGAAAGGAGAATGGAGGGCTTTCCTCTGGATAAATGAATTGCTCAGCTGCCAGTTAACAAGTGCTGCTCAGGAACACAGCATTTCTCCAAACTTAAAAAAACAAAACAAAACAACTTTTTTCAGGCCCAGTTGGCCTTGAACTTGGCCTTGAGACTGATTCAACCATTTTCCTATTCAGAAAGAATGATTTTTAGTATAATTAAATAATTCATCAACTAATCAACTAAGTAAGAGTGTCAAGTACTGGTGGCTCAGGTCTGCAGTCCTAGCTACTCAGAAGGCTGAGATCTGAGTATCATTTTGAAGTCAGCCCTGTTAGAAAAAGCTATGAAACTCTTATCTCCAATTAACTACCAGAAAAAAAAAAATGGAAATGGCACTGTGGCTCAAGTGGTAGAGCACTATCCTTGAGCACCAAAGTTCAAGGACAGTGCCCAGGCTCTGAATTTAAGCCCCAGGACCAGCACAACAAAATAAAATAAAATAAAATAAAATAAAAAGAAGAAGATGGAAGTTAATAGAGAAGGGGCCAGGAGTATAGCCTAGTTGTAGAGTGCCTAGCATGCACAAAGCCCTGGGTTTGATCCCTCTGTATCACCTATCTATTGCTTGAATGCATGTGGTTATTCAAATATCTTATATTGGTATTTCAATTCCAAGATCATGGTTTTAAGAGGTGAGGTCAGCATGCCGGGTGTGGTGGCTCACTTACACCTGTAATTTTATCTATTCAGGAGGCTGAGATCTGAGGATCAAGGTTCAAAGCCAGCCCTGGCACTAAAGACAGTGAGACTCTTATCTCCAATTCATCACTAGAAAATAGGAAATGGTACTGTTGTTCAAGGGTTAGGGCAGTAGCCTTGAGCTGAAGAGCTCAGGAACAACACCCAGACCCAGAAGTCGAGACCCATGGCCCACAAAAAAAAGAGGTGCGGTCAGCTGTACAGGACATCCAGCAGTAGATAGATAGATAGATAGATAGATAGATAGATAGATAGATAGATAGATCAACTGATAGAGACAGAGACAAATAGAGACAGATCCCTAGAAGTGGATCGATGCTACTACAAAAGAGGCATAAGGCCAGGTGTAGTAACACACACCTGTAATCCTTGAGTGGCTAAGAAGGAGAATGGTGAGTTCCTGGCCAACATGGGCTACATATTAAACCTATGTGACATCTACGCTTATCTCTATCACTCTTTCATCTCTTCTGGCTAGGTAAGGACTTAGGAGTTTCCCCTAATAGAAGATAGAGCCGTAGGTACCATCATGGAAACAGAAAATAATCTTTACTGGGCAGTGTATCTGGTGGCCTTTTGAACTTGGACTTTCAACACTCTGGAACTTAAGTAGTACATGACTGAGTAGGAAGGATTTCATTTCGGCACTAGTAGCAGACCAATACACACACACACACACACACACACACACACACACACACACACACACACACACACACACCCTGATTGAAAGAGGGAGGGAGAGAGAAGGGGAATGTAACTTTTAATGACTCACTATGGACGTAGCTCAGCATCTTCTGTATCTCATTCTGGTTATTAATCTGTAAGTAGAGGGGGCATGGATTCTAGTCTTGGTAGAGGAATAAAGAATTTATCTTATAAGAAGCAATCACAGCTTCAACATGTAAATTAGGGAGTCAGGGTTCTTCCCAGGGACTCTCCATGCCAGAAGACAATAGAACAATGCCTTTGGAAAGCTGAAGGAAAATAACATTCAACCTAGAATTCTATATTCAGCTGAACTATAAATAAAGAGGGACGGCAGGATAACCTGGCTTATCCTGCATCCTTCCAACTTCTCAAGGAATTTATTTCCCATCTTCCCTCAACCAGGAAACTCTGTCAATGGGAAAGCATAAACAAAGAATGAAGGAGATTCAGGAAATGAGGCTCCAACCAAGACAGTGGTGAGGCTCAGCTCCAGAATGATATCAGGCGACAGAACTACAAAGGAGGACAGAGGGACTCAAAAACGATTTCTCAAACCAGGTGCTCTTGGCTCATGCCTGTAATCCTAGTTATTCAGGAGGCTGAGATCTGAGGATTGTGATTTGAAGCTAGCCCAAGCAGGAGAGTCTGCGAGACTCTTATCACCACTAAACTGCCAAAAAAAGAAAAGAAAAGAAAAAAAGCTAGAAATGGAGCTGTAGCCCAGGACAGACAATCCCTGCCCCCCAGAAAAATTTTCCATGAATTTGATTCTGTTTCTCTCAAGGGTTTGATGGTCTTAGTGTTATTTGGGGCTAATTAGTGATAAACACATAGGAAATGGAAAAAGAAAAAGGCAATACAAAAAGTACACAAGGAAGTAAGTATACTACAGTAACTATTTGATCAAGCTATAAAATCTGCATCCATAATAATATAAAATAATTAATCATTTAATTATTAATGGAATCAATATTTCATTATACTTAATTATTAAATGACCTTCAAACGATTTCATTCAGAAGCTTATAAATAAAAATGATTACCAGTTTGAGCAATCATGAATGGAAATTACTATCCAAACATGAAGGTTTGAACCCATATAGTCTCCTTTTACCAATCTCACATAATTAAGTAAATAACTTACAAAGAGCTGAGAGAAATACGAGATCTGCACATGCTTATTCAGTTAAATAAAGAGGGTTCACATTTAGAAAAATATGTCAAATTGGATATTTAAGCGTAAGTAAAGACTTAACAATGAATTACTGTACATAATAGACTACCATGTACCAGGACCTGGTGGCTCATGCCTATAATCCCAACAACTCAGGAGGCTGAGATCTGAGGATCAGGGTTTGAAGCCAGCCAGGAAAGAAAATCCCCTGTGAGACTTTTTTTTTTTTTGCCAGTCCTAGGCTTGAGCCTAGGGCCTGAGCACTGTCCTTGGGCTTTCTCAAGGCTCTACCAATTGAGCCTCAGCAACACTCTGGCTTTTTCTGTGTATATGGTACCAAGGAATTGAACCCGGATCTTTGTGCATGGTAGGCAAGGCAAGCACTCTACCACTAGGCCAAACTCCCTTCTATTTCCAGACTCTTATCTCCAAGTAACTACTCAAAACCCAGAAGTGGCTCTGTGGCTCAACTGGTAGAGTGCTAGCCTTGAATATAAAGAGACTCAGAAACAGTGCCCAGACCATGAGTTCAAGCCTCACAACTGGAAAACAAAACAAAACAAAAAAACTACCACTATGCAACATGAATCATTAAAATAACAAAATTCTTCATTAATAATTGGGTTTTTTTGTGTGTGAATATGCTAAGGCTTGGATGCAGGGCTTATAGAATGCTAAGAACATTCTCTACCATATCATAGCTCCTAAACAGGTTATAACACATTTTTATTACATTTTTGCTATATATCATACAGGGTCTTAAACTCAGGCTTTAAGGTCCTACTTAGCTTTCATACTCAAAGCAGATGCTCTACTACTTGAGCTACATCTCCTCTTACTGCTTTTTGTTGGTTAATTAGAAATAAGCTTCTCAAGGATTTTCTTTCCTGAACTGGTTTCAAATCATTACCCTTAGATCTCAGCTTCCCGAGTAGCTAGGATTACAGATGTGAGCTAGTGTTATATATCTTTTGATCTTCTTGGGACCTAATGTTAAAATATAGCATTCTGGGGCTGGGAGTTTGGCCTAGTGGTAGAGTGCTTGCCTAGTGTGCACGAAGACCCGGGTTTGATTCCTTGGTACCACATGCATAGAAAAAAGCCAGAAGTGGTGCTGAGGCTCAAGTGGTAGAGCTCTAGCCTTGAGAAAGTCCAAGGACAGGGCTCAAGCCCTGAGCTCAAGCCAAGGACTGGCAAAAAAAAAATACAGCTTTCTGTAGGGAAAATAGAGAGGTATTTCAGTCCCCTCTCTCTGCCATGTTCATCAGGGTATTTTTTTAAGTGTTTGGGCCAGGAATGTGGCCTAGGGGTAGAGTGCTTGCCTAGCATGCTTGAAGCCTTGGGTTGGATTTCTCACTACCACCTACACAGAAAATGCCAGAAGTGGTACTGTGGCTCAAGTAGTAAAGCACTAGCCTTGGAAAAACTCAAGGACAGGGCCCAGGCCCTGAGTTCAAGCCCAAAGACTGGCAAAACAAAGTTTCTTTCAATTTTAAAATTTATTATTTGTAACATCATGTACTTTTTTAAAGCTATTTTCAAGACTAGAACATTGTTATGACTTTTATTTTCTTGAATAACATTCCAACGTTTATTATGTGTTGATAATAAATATATTTAATTGTGATAATAGCCTGTTAGATTACTAGTGTCTATGTAACATAGTGATGTATTTTGAACAGTATAGTGCTTTTGTCTGTGTCAGATTTTTGAATGTGAAAGCAGTGGGAGCAATATCTTTTTCTGGTTCTTACAAGTCATTGTCCCCCATTATATGGATAATAAGCAATTTAATACTGAGTTGAATATTCACTGTTTCTATTCAAAACATGTATTTCCCTCTTAATAATTTATTAGGTTCTTGGTATGATTCAAATTTACTGATACAAATTGTCTCTTGGCATCAGAATAATTTTTATTTCATTAGTTGCTCATTTTTATGCTTTGTTTTATTTTCCATTAATTTTGAATAGGAATTTTCTCACTGCTTTCCTAAATAAGTTTGTTGGTGACAAAATTTTCATTTTGTAAATTAAATGAAAAGTTCATAAAATCTCGCATCTACAATTTCTCTCATGTTTAATTACAAATACTTTATTTTCAAATAGCTCAATCTCACAAATCACAAACATATAAAAACCATGACCAATCTTTTCCATCCATGTAGGAGTAAAAAAGATGATACAGTTAAGGTTATATACACTGAATTACTAAATATATTCTGAGAAGAGCACTTCTCAGATCTCAGCCTCCTGAGTAGCTAGGATTACAGATATAAGCCATGTAACTTTTGATCTTCATGGGGACATCAATTAAATGTGCTGTTTCCTCCACCATAGGAAGCTTGTTATTTTCCTCTGAGTAAATGAGTGAGGGGTTGGGTCTTTACTGGAGATGAAAGGACAGCTGGAAAGTGACTGAAGGCAGTTAGAAAACAAAGTAGAGTTGCTAGATTGAGCAAATAAGAAGAAAGTTTATCCTGTGACACTTAAATTGCAGATTAACAAATAGATAGATTAATTATTTATTCATAGTGTATGCCCCAATGATTACATGATATTTATCTAGTAGTCCTTAAGGAAAAGTAGTAAAAAAATTAATAAAGAACATAGCTGAGTGGCTCATGTCTATAATCCTAGCTACGCAGGAGGCTGAGATCTGAGGAGTGCAAGCCCAGGCACAAAAAAGACTGTGACACTCTTATCTCCAATTAATGAGCAAAATTCTGGAAGTGGTGCTGTGACTCAAGGGGTAGAGTGCTAGACTTGTGGGAAAAGCTAAGGCAGAGTATTCTGCCCCTGAGTTCAAGACCTAGTACTAGCATAGAAAGAGAAGAAGGAAAGAAGGAAAGAAGGAAGGAAGGAAGGAAGGAAAGAAGGAAGGAAGGAAGGAAGGAAGGAAGGAAGGAAGGAAGGAAGGAAGGAAAGAAGGAAGGAAGGAAGGGAGGGAGGGAGGGAGGGAGGGAGGAAGGGAGACAGGGAGGGAAAGAAAAAAGAAGGAAGGAAGGAGGAAGAGAAGGAGGGAGAGAAGGAAAGAAGAATAAAGAAAGAAAGAAGTAAAGAGTGATTGAAAAGAAAGAAAGAAAGAAAAGAAAGAAAGAAAGAAAGAAAGAAAAGGAAAGGAAAGAATGAAGGAAGACAGAAAATGAAGTTGCTTTGATAACAGCAATTTTGGAGGGTGCAAGGTAGACAAGATCTGGACAGTGTCTGTATCCTCAGTATGATGAGAAATACTATTAGCATATTTGATTTCTAGGCAGAAGCAGAGTTGGGCTAGAAGCCAAGAGATAGATTGAGAATGTAATGCTTGTCGTTCTCCTGAAAGCAATTGGAAGATAGCTTTTGAAAGGGTGGAGGTGATGCAGTGGAAAGGCAGGAGATGGTGGATTAGAGACCTGAAATTTCCGAAGAAAGCATCAGTGGAAGCAGTTTCCCTACTTACTGATTTTGCCTAAATGGTTCTCTGATTTTTATGTCTCATATTTATGTCACTGAGTTGGATAGTATTGATTAATCACTGGCAAAGTAGCTTTTTAAGAACACCAGATCCAATATTCAGTGTTGTCCACATCAATGGTATTTATCGTAGAAGGGATTGACTTCTCCTGTGTCATTTTTAGACACGTCTGAGGTTCATCTTGGTGGTGGTTAAGAGTCTATGGTCATAGCCCACAGTACCTAACGTGGTGAATTCATCTAAGATTGACTTTCCTTGTTTGTAAACATTGGATCATAGTTGTAACTAACTTTCAGGGATAAAACTCTAAGTACTAAATAGATTGATGTGTGTGATACTTAGACTCTGGTACACAATTACTTAGAGCAAATTTACATTAAATAAGACCAGCAAGGAGAGGTTTTTAATAACATGCATTCAAATGTTACATATGGGGGTATGGTTGTACATGCCTGCAATGCCAGCATTGAGAAGGCAGGGACTTCAAGATCTCATATTGAAGGTAGCCCAGATGCATGGCTTAAAAATAAATAGGCCCAGTGCCGGTGTCTCACGCTGGTAACCCTAGCTGTTCAGGAGGTTGAGATCTGAAGACTGAATTAAGCCAACCCAAGCAGAAAAGTCCTTGAGACTCTTATTACCAATTAATTTCCTAAATGCTGGAAATGGAGATGTGGCTCAAGTGGGAGAGCTCTAGCATTAGGGGAAAAAGAAACACTGTCACAATGTGAAGGCCCTGAGTTGAAGCCCTATATCCTGCCATAAAGAAACAAATACACATACTTGGTATGCCCAGAGAGCTAATTGTTTTTGAAGATATCAAGTAGTAATTTTTAAAATAGATATTTGTAGACATGTATGGTCAGAAATAAGCATAAATATAAAATATTAAATCTAGAATTCTGCCTCTACTGGAACATATATTTCAATTCTTTTTAATTACTATGGTTTAATTTTCTGGTTTCAGTTAGTGCTTAGGCTTGAGCTCAGGGCCTCCAGCTCTCATTGGACTGGTGCTCTAACACTGGGACCACACCTCCATTTTTATTTATTTTTTTTCCTTTTCTTTGTGTACCCATTCTTGTCATGGATCATGGGGCTTGAACTCAGGACCTGAGCTCAGTCCTTGGGCTTTTTTTTGCTCAGGGCTAGCGCTCTACCACCTGGCGCCATAAGTCTACTTCTAAGTTTTCAGGTAGTTCATTGGAGATAAGAGTCTAATGGACTTTCCTGTCTGAGCTGCCTTTGAACTGATACCCTTAGACCTCTGCCTCTTGAGTAGCCACCAGCTCCCAGCCCAATTCATTTCTTGACTCCTTATGGACAGATAGGTGGCATTTGAGTTAGGATGTAAGACACCAAAACACTTAACTTTTGGAGCCCAGATCAGACTATTAGTTGGGAAATTTACCAGACCTGTGACCTTTTGGTCTTGAATAGAACAGCTAACAATGCTAGTTTGCTTCACAGAGCTGTAGAATCAAGATAGTTTATGACTTGCTCCATTTCAGTCCAGGTGTACACCTCACTCCATTTCAGTCTAGGTGTACACCTCACTGTTACTCTGGTTCTTTAAAGAACTCTTAAATCACCGCAGGTAGCGGTGATGGCTGACCTCTCACTTGTGGGGCTGTAGGTCCCCACAGAAGCATCTCCCCTTTCAACTGCAGTTAAGTCCTGCCGGAAGCCTGGTGGACCGTTAATCTTGCTTTCCTTATTGGAGGCACCCACTTGAATTTGTGGCTAGGACTTGGGTGCAGTCTCACTCAGAAGGGGTCTGTGGTTTATATTCGGGCTCCTGTGAGTCATTCAGGTACAGGGTGTGTCTGGCAATTCAAACTGCACACCCAGAGCAGCACTTCTGACAGGGTGGAAGGCTGGATGTCCCAGGATGGGGTGCAAGTCGCCCCCAGTGCCCTGAGCTTGCTACTCAGGCAAATCTGACCTAGGCCCACCCTCAGCCTCTCAAACCAAGTAGTATCTAGATGAAATAGAAGGGAGGGCGAAATGTAAATTTGGAGATTCAGGGGAGAGGCTTGTTTTCTCCCCCAACGCCTCCTCCTGCCCGGTGGACAGGGAAAGGGCATGACCCTTAGCTGGGCAGCTGCTAGCCTCGGATTGCGCTGGGCCTGGCGTCTCTTTCCTTTTGGAAATTTCTGAGCTACCCAAGCCTTTAAATCTGTCAGGACTGGTCCGGAGCCCGCCTCCTCCCAGGCTCCTGGCTGCCCACAGAGGGAGACTGGCACTCGAAATTTGCCTTCTGCATTCAGTTACGGGGACCTCCCCTCCCCCAAGAAGCCCCAGAGCTTGCCGCTTTCACCGCGCACCCCGGGAAAAGCCACTTTCTGCCCCTTCAGCCTGCAAGTTTCGAAGGTGGGTGACATCAGCCGAGGAACGACAGGATCGCTCCAGGCCAGTGTCCCTTTCGAGCCAGGCGCCTCGCATTCACTCCCCAGCCTCCCTTCCCAGGTGGCTCCAGCCACAGCCACGGGACACGCACGGCCTTTCCCCTCCGGACTGCTGTGGATTAGGAGAAGGGAGGGGAGACCAAGAGATCCACCAGGAGGTGTGATTGGATCCACTGCGCCCTAAGAGTTTTCGGGAGAAAAGTTTCCCATGGGTCCCCAACTTCCTTCGGTGTCCAGAACTCGGGTGAATTGTCCCCCATCTTCAGGGAAGCGCGGAGAGCTGGCAAGGGACGTGATTTATAGTGTAGAATTTAGGGGGCCTTGGGCTCCGCCTCTTTGCCCGCCCCCACCCCCTCTCGGGTCCAGCTGGTGGGGGGTGGGGAAGGGGCGGGTGTCGCTGTCCGGGGCGGGAAGAGTTAAAGGCATTAACCCCTCCCCGTCTCTTCCCCACCCCGGCGGGGTGCGCGGAGCCTCGGCCGCGCAGTGCGGCGCGGAGCGCGGCGGCGAGCGGGGCCGGCTGGTGCTGGGGGCGCGGGGCTGCGGAGGGAGGGGACCAGGCGCCGGGAACTTGGTGTCACTCGAGCCCGTCCACCGCAGCAGCAAGATGCCGAGCGCGGCCCGCCGATCGAGAGCTCTCCGAAAGCAACTTCGCCCGGCCTGAGCGAGGTAGGGGCTGCCACGAAGGGCCCGAGCGCCGGCGGGGAGAGCGCTGGGGGAGGCGGCCGATTGGGGGGCGCCCCTGGGGAACCCCCCCTCCTCAGTACTCCGGAGTGGAGGGAATTGGGTAGAGTTTCGAAACCATCAAGAACTTTGCAGACAGCCATCTCTGGACACTGAAACGATTCCTCTCTGGGCTCCCGTGAAGCCTGGCGGTGGGACTGCTGTGGGGCGTTCGGGGGGTGCGGTGCGGGGTCAGAACCCACTGTGGGTGCGGTGGGGGGGTACTGGGCGCCGAGCCTTGTTTGAGGTGAGAAAAGGGAAAATCGTTATTTGGAGGGAATTCTGTAGACAAAGACCAGCGGAGACGCGTACTGACTTACAACTTGGCGCTCCTGGAAAGTGGGGGTGTAGAATAGAGATGGGGCAGCGTGGGGGACTTGGGGGTGTTTTTTTTTGTTGGGGTGTGTGTGCGGTAAGCCTTTGCTATCGGGAAATGACTGGGATGGCTGTGGTCTCCAGGACGGGTATCACAAAAGTGCCTTGTCTTGAAACCTTTCAACCACTGGCAAGCAGGCTTCTACTCCTAGTACAGAAACGCTGTGTCTACCCCCACGCTTTCCTTCTGTGGAAAGAGGCAAAGTGGTATGGGGAACTGTCCACGCGTGTGCAGCAGTGCACAGGACACGCGTGTGTGCGTGTTCCTCAGAGGACTTTTGCACTTGCACTTCGAAATGTGATGGCATGTATTGTGTGTGTGTGTGTGTGTGGTGTGTGTGTGTGTGTGTGTGTGTGTGTGTGTGTATTGGCTACTGGCTAAAATAACACAACTTCTGTACTTCATCTATGACACTTTTTTCTGGGATTTGCTGCAATCCCTTATGAAGGTTCTCCCCTGCATACCTTTAAATTCACTTGTGTTGGGCTTGCACAGAAAAAAAAAAAAAGAAGAAGAAAGAATAGGCAGTTGCTTCACGGGGGCGCCTAGCTTTCCTGTTTACAGCAAGGCCTGGGCCAGCCTAGCAGCCCACACTTTTCGCTGCGCCCCTCGATCCTCTGCACACCTGCTACTAGAGTTATTAATAGCAGAAAAATGGCGTACATGTCAAATGGATTTTGTGTAAATTTACTTTCTTGAATGGCAATTAGGAGGTGGTGTTATGTCACTTAACTGAGCTGGGGGGTTTGGCCCTTCAGTTTCTTCCTAGGTGAGATCTTGCAAATGGTAAATTGGTGGAGTTGGGGGCCACCTTAGAGATATCGTCGTCTGGAATAGGGGGGCCAGGATGGGGAGAGAGCAAAGGGGCAGGGAGGTGACACAGAATAGGACATTTTCCTAGATTTTCCAAATTTCCATGTGGGTGAAATGTGATCATAGAGTGAGTTTTCCATTAGTTAGAATTTGCAGACTTGATAATGTGCATGTGTGTGTGTGTGTGTGTGTGTGTGTGTGTTTCTCCCACTTTCCATTTTGTTTCACTAGGAAAATGACAGCAACAACTCTTCCTTGCACTCTCCCCAAGTTTCCTTAGGACAAACCAGCCACAGAGCTGGAGCGTTGCCTGAGCAGGAATGAATTATGCTAATGTGCAGTGGCCTTTTTCTTCTCCCCCTCCCTGACTCTTGTTTTCTTTGTCATTTGTTTTAGGCGGTGGGTCCCCAGGCCCTCTCTAGTCAAGGGAAAATCAGCACAGAAGAAAAGCTTGAATCTCCTCTCACTGAATGCCCCTGGCTGAGTGAGCCAAGGCCCGGCCCTGTGGACCTGGCCCTCTAGTGGCCATCTGGGGAACGGTCACCGCCTGGGGGCGGCTCCCTGTGTGTGTGTGTGTGTGTGTGTGTGTGTGTGTGTGTGTGTGTGTGTGTGTGTGTGTGTGGAGAGACACGGGCCTGGCACCATGGGGTCCACTCACACCCCGCTGGTCAAGGCCCTCCATGGCTCGGTCTCTGACTACGTTAACTACGACATCATCGTCCGGCATTACAACCACACGGGAAAGTTGAACTCCAGCGCGGACAAGGAGCACAGCCTGAAACTGACGTCGGTGGTGTTCATCCTCATCTGCTGCTTCATCATCCTGGAGAACATCTTCGTCTTGCTGACCATCTGGAAAACCAAGAAGTTCCACCGGCCCATGTACTATTTCATTGGTAACCTGGCCTTGTCTGACCTCCTGGCCGGGGTGGCTTACACGGCCAACCTCCTGCTCTCCGGGGCTATCACTTACAAGCTCACCCCGGCACAGTGGTTCCTGCGGGAAGGCAGCATGTTCGTGGCCCTGTCCGCCTCGGTGTTCAGCCTGCTGGCCATCGCCATCGAGCGCTATATCACCATGTTGAAGATGAAGCTGCACAATGGCAGCAAGAGCTCACGCTCCTTCCTGCTGATCAGCGCCTGCTGGGTCATCTCCCTCCTCCTCGGAGGCCTGCCCATCATGGGCTGGAACTGCCTGGGCGAGCTGACCAGCTGCTCCACCGTGCTGCCCCTCTACCACAAGCACTATATCCTCTTCTGCACTACCGTCTTCACCCTGCTCCTGCTCTCCATCGTCATCCTCTACTGCCGCATCTACTCGCTGGTCAGGACTCGGAGTCGCCGGCTCACCTTCCGCAAGAACCTCTCCAAGGCCAGCCGCAGCTCTGAGAAGTCGCTGGCCCTGCTGAAGACGGTCATCATCGTCCTGAGCGTGTTCATCGCCTGCTGGGCCCCCCTCTTCATCCTGCTTCTCCTGGACGTGGGCTGCAAGGTGAAGACCTGCGACATCCTCTTCAAGGCCGAGTACTTCTTGGTGCTGGCCGTGCTGAACTCGGGGACCAACCCCATCATCTACACCCTGACCAACAAGGAGATGCGCCGCGCCTTCATCCGCCTCCTGTCCTGTTGTCAGTGTCCCAGCGGCCACGCCACCGGCAAGATCAAGAGACCCATCATCGCGGGGATGGAGTTCAGCCGCAGCAAATCCGACAACTCCTCTCACCCCCAGAAGGACGATGGGGACAACCCGGAGACTATCATGTCTTCTGGCAATGTCAACTCTTCTTCCTAAAACTGGGAACTTGCCAAGAAGGTCCTCGAATCCTCCCCTCCCCCCAGCCCCAGAAATACTCTTACATGGGTCAGCATTTGGAAAGAGAAAAGAAGAGAAAAGAAAATGCATCCGAGCCTCCATGGGCTGTGAGGAAGGAGCTGCTGCTGGCCAGAGGGAGGTGGGAGGGGGGTCACAGCCTGGACGTGTGGGTGTGGGCTGGCTGAGTAGTTTCTGTGAACAATGCACTGAGAAGGGTGGAGGGCAGGACCACGTCTGGAGCCTATTTCCTCCCCCCTCCCACTCCAACCCACCCTACCCCACCCTGGAGCTTTGATTTTGTACTGAGCCAAAGGTCTAGCATTGTCAGGCTCCTGTAGGGTTTCTTCAACCCCTCCTCAAAGACCAAGGTCCCAGGGGCAGGTGTCTCTGGAGCCTTTGAAGAGGTATTCTCTTTCCCTTTAGTTTCAAACCCAAGTGAGTGTGAAAGTGTGTGCACTTCCTGTCTTCCAGATGCTCTACACCCCACCCTCCCCACACCCCTTCTCCATCAAGGTTCTTTTCCTGGACGGTGAACCTGCCAGGTGTTCACTAGAGGTGGGTTGTGTGGCACCGCCCATTTCAAACCCATCTGTTAGCAGGCTGTGTCCAGTAAGTGAGGCAGAAAAGAGATGGAAAACATGTGATGTCCAGTCATTTCATTTGCTGAGGCCAAAGTTTCCACACAGGCTGGATGAGTATTTGGGAATCTGGCTGAAGTCACTTGCAGTTACAAAAACACACACACATACTTTTTTTTTCTTCAGTGAAATGTTTTATACTGTCATATCCATCTTGGCAGTTATCAGAATAAGGAAATCTTTATCTAAATGCTAGCTGCCAGCCAGGTTCTTTAGCTTCATGGTTGGGGTGTGGGGAAGACAAAAACAAAATAGAACAAATGAAAACATGGGAGTTAACTTTTGTAAACCAAGAGAGAACTCTTAATTTCTAACAAATATGACATCTGTCTTTGGCACTTTTTTTTGTGGATGTTTATTTCAAAGCGTCGTGAGATTCATTTCAACCAGGATGGTTGTATTTTGTTGTGTTAAAAGTACTTTTTATGATGTTTGAATGTATTTGTTTCATCAGAGATCATTTTTTATCCGATTTCTTCCTAACCTGTGTTAACATCATTGAATGTGTATTTCTTAAGAAAATACCATCATCATGTGCCCTTGAAAGCATTACTTTAATTGGTAGGAGTTTTTCAGTACAGCTATTCATTAGGTAGTAAATAAGATGTGTATAAATATTACAAAGAATAAAAATATATTACTATCTCTTTAGTATGGTTTTCAGTGCAATTAAACCAAGAAAAGTCTTGTTGTTTTTTTAAAATAGTATTTAATAGGTTTCTGACTTGTGGATTATTTTGCACATAGCTTTATCAACTTTTAAACATTAATAAACTGAATTTTTAAAGATCCTTTTGTAAAGAATATATTTTTAAAAATTGTTGTTTGAGATATTATCTTTGATCATATGGCTCCATGGAATCAAAGTTAAGGACAAATGTCCTTACCTTGATAAATCAGAGTGTGAAAAAAATATGATTTGTTTTGAAACTACTCCTTTTCAGGAAGAGAAACTTCAATAAACTCACAATGAACAGTAAAAAAAAAAGTCAGATCAAAACCACTAACCTAAAATACCACAATAGAAAGTAAATATAATTGAGTTTTAAATTATGTTTTACCCAAACAAAAATTTTTCTGTCCTTAAATCATGGACTTTAAGAGACATCAATGTGGTTTTACATCTAATTTAAATTCTGACATACAGTGATCAGCTCAAACTCATCAAAAAAGCATACATTCTTGTTTTTCCACTGACATGCCAGGGAAGTAAGAACATAGCATAAGAGAAAATATTAAATTTCTCAGTTTCCTTAGGACAGTTTTGGGTTCACCAATTTGTCCTCTGAGAAAATAGAAATGTGCAATATCAATCAAAAAGTAAATTCTCAGCTAGGTACCAGAGTTTCACACCTATAATCCTAGCTACCCAGAAGGTTGAGATCTGAGGATTGTTGTTCCAAGTTGGCCTGGGCAGGAAAGTCTGAGACCCGTATCACCAGCTAACCACCAGAAAAAGAAAAGAAAATGCCAGAGTGAGGTATGAAGCAAAAAGCTAAGGGCCAGCTTCCTAGGCCTTGGTTTAAACAACAGTGTTGGTACAAAAAAAGAAAAGAAAGAAAGAAAGTTGCAGAGTTTAGGCTGAGTAACTAAGCATCTTTTATTTAAATTTTTGTGTGTGTGTGTTTGAGTACCTTAACATGTTTGGTTGTTAATTTCTTAAAAGATAAAATGAAAACAAGGGACGTGAAACAAGTGTGAATTATTATAACAGTTAACTCTCAGTGTGATTGTCTTTCTTCATTGGGAACAAAACAACAAAAATAATATTATGGTGTGTTTGGCTCCCAGACCTATTGTCACTTTCAGAATGTGTGTTTTCAAGGGTGGTTGAATGTGCACAGGACACAGTTGGGACACGAAGATAAACCTCACCTCGCAGAGTTGATGTCATTTCGGAGTAAGGTTAACTGTGGGAAACAGAAGTGTGCTCGCTAAGGAAATCTTAGGTCATAACCTCCAGCTTCCTGAAGGAAATGCCAAAAATGCTCTGAAGACAAAAGGCTGGAAACAAACTGGAATGTTTCTGTCCATCTGTCTGCCGAGGCGGAAGGAATGACTTCATGTTACACTCACTTCCTAGCGCTTTCATTACAGAGTAGGCCTAATGGAAAAGTGTGTCCATTTTGTTTTAGTGAAGGACAAAATGTGTGTGTGATCTGGCTTATCTTCACAAGGCACCGTTGTGACTCACAAAATAGAGGGCAGAGGGGAGCGGGAGTTGCAGGGATGTGGGGAGCTCCTTGGCATTCACTTACCCACCTGTGAGCACAACATCCAGTGACAAGTTGGTCACCCGGTTGTGGCTCATGCCTGCAATCCTAGCTCCTCAGGAAGCTAGGAGATGTGAGGATCATGGCTCAGAGCCAGCCCTGACAGCAAAGTGTGTGACATGCTCATCTCAACCACTAAAAAGCTGGAAGTGGGAGTGTGGCTCAAGTCGTAGAGTGCTGGTCTTGAGCAAAACAGCTAAGGGACTATGCCCATTCTCTCTCTCTCTCCCTCCCCCCCCTTCTCTCATGTCTGGATGTGCTTTCTCCCTAGAAACTCCAGACAGTGTGTTTCATTCTAAGACAGCTGGGCAGTCATGGGCTATAGTTTTCTGTGGCAAAGCCTCAGCTCTGGTTGAAAAGAAAAGATTATAATGAAGGAATTCTTGGTTTTATCCCAACACGAATATTTGGTTTTAATTGGGTATATTCCAAGTGGCGATGAGGGGAAAAATGTCAGTGGCTATATGCTTATATTAAAATATACCCTTACAAAGTTTTGATCAAAAACATATTCAAGTGCTGTGAAAGACATATGGAAATACTTTACATATTTGTGTAAAAAAGATTCAGTTGGCCCAAAGTATTAAAAAAAAGTTACAAAATGACATCACATCGTACTTTATCCTCAGCAGTGAATGTGATTGTGGGTTTATAGAATTGAAAACCTTATGAATGACAAACTCTTTTTTTCTACAATTTTAGTCTTGGTTAAATATCGACTTAATAGCAAAAATCAATCTCATACTATTAGAAATTCAGGTTATAGTCAAAGTTACAACATACTAGAGTCTTTTGAATAATATCACTACTTTAGTTATGTACAATAGTTCACCTGTTGGGTTGTTTCCCCCCTCCAAGTTAGAACATAAATAATTCAATTCTAGTCCATCTGTCTGCCGAGGCAGAAGGAATGACTTCATGTTATACTCACTTCCTAGCGCTTTCATTACAGAGCAGGCCTAATGGAAAGTGTGTCCATTTTGTTTTAGTGAAGAACAAAATGTGTGTGTGATCTGGCTTATCTTCAGAAGACACCTCTGTGACTCACAAAATAGAGGGCAGTCTTAACTGCTCTTGGGGGCATTGCCTATGTTAAGGATTTGTCCAACATACCGTTCTGTAATGGTTTTAACCTAGATTACATGTTTTCTAAGCTTCTGATTCTTCATGCCTATGTTCCACACACCAATATTAGTTGGAATATTATATTGCAACTATTAGAAGAGAATTCCTCAGACAACTGGTGAGCTTTCCTAGAAAGAGTCTTCAAAATAAGGACGTTCAAGCAATCCTCAGTATTAGCTATTTTATTTTCAATTGAGAAGTAGAGTATGCGACTGGAATAATCTATGAAAAAAATTCCACATACTAAGCTATAGGAGAGCTTACCTAGTAACTACTCTTTCGGTTCTTTAATGGGCAGGGTTGGACACACCAGTAATCCTGACACTTGGGAAAGCTGAGGCAGAAGGATTAAGAGTTTGAGGCAAGTATGATTCAGTCACTGGCAGAAAAGCAAGTCTCTAACCATTATTTACAATATTTGCAATGTATTTTTGTAATATGGGAATAATGATGTCATTATTATTGTTATTATTTAAAGATATGGTTTATCCTATGCTTCTGATCTGTTTTCTTTGGGGGAACTAACTGATTAGCTTAAACCAGATTTCCAGAGTAGACTTACCTGAATTGTCTCTAAATAATTTCTAAATATTGAAGGAGTAATTCTAATTCACTAAAAGAAATCTATTAGACTCTTCCTATGAACTTAGCAAGTGTTCTTTCTCTTTCTCTTTCATGTTTTATTGGTGCATATGAATTGTACATCATAACGGATTTCAATAGAACATTTCCACATATGCACATAGAAAGTTTTCAATGCAAAATGATAAATTACCTCATTTCCTCCAAACTTCCTGCCCTATTGATATGTATTGGGTCAATGAAAAGGACTTAGAACACTGTCACATTCACCTTAGCCTCTCTTTCCATAAGAATGGGACGTAGAGAGAACTTCAAAAAAACTCAAGCAAAAGAAGTTTATAGTAATAAGTAAAAGACTTTAGATTGTCTGCAAGGTAAAAAAAAATGATTTTCCAGGCTCTGGTGGCTTATGTCTGCAATCCTGGTTACTCAAGAGGCCAAGATCTAAGAATCACAGTTTGAAGCCTTCCTAAGAAGGAAAGTCCACAAAATGGATCATCAAATGGTCAGAATTGGAGGCAGCAGCTTCACTACTGGAGAACTAACCTGAAGCCACAAAACAATGTCCATACCCTGAGTTCAGTTCCTAGTACCTATAGAAATAGAAAGACTGTTAACCAGTAATTAAAAAAAAAGGGCTAGGAAAATGAAGAGAAAGATGATAAATAGCCTTAGACTGACGATTCAGTTATGTCACAATCTTTGATAAGAGCCAGGACTCAGAGAAGTGTTGGTTTAAGTTAAAATCTATTGCTGGTGGCCCAGAGTTTGGCCTACTGCTAGAGTGCTTGCCTAGCATGCACAAAGACCTAGGATCGATTCCTTGGTACCATATACATAGAAACAAAAAACAAAAAACAAAATAGAAGTGGTGTTGTGGCTCAAGTGGTAGAGCTGTAGCCTTGAGAAAGCCCAAGGACAGTGCTCAGACCCTGAGTTCAAGCCCTAGGACTGGCAAAAAAAAATTAATTGTTGAATAATTCATCCTATCTCTCCCCCCCCACCCCGTCGGTCATGGGGTATGAGCCACTGCTCTAGATTCATCCTATATCTTGTTTCTTGTGCTTGCTTCTCTGATTTAAATTGACCTGCTTCCTGTTTTCCTAGAGGATTCAAGGATTATAACTGAGTTTTAGCTCTCCATAAAGCCTTTAGCCAAAGCCAAGCATGGGTTAAAGACTTGAATGAACAAGAATTGCTTTGTTGAATCATCTTGTTCTTCAATCAACAGTTTCTTAAACAAAACAAAAACTGATTAGTACATCAAGATAAACCCATACAATGCAATACTATTTAGTAACTATAAAAAGTAAGAACAATCAGGCGCTGGTGGCTCATGCCTGTAATCCTAGCTACTCAGGAGAGAGATTTGAGGATTGAGGTTTAAAGCCAGTCCGGGTACAAAAGTCCATGAAACTCTTAACTCCAGTTAACCACCAGAAAACCAGATATGGCACTGTGGCTCAAGTGGTAGAGTGCTAGCCTTTTGCTGAAGAGCTTAGGGACAGTGCACAGGCCCAGAGTTTTAGCCCTATGACCAATCAAAAGAAAAAAACATAATGACTACTAATATTCTTTTTTTACATTGAGCAAAAGAAGATAGCCATAGAAGAATTAACTGCATAAATTCACTTAAGCAAAGTTTAAGAAAAGATAAAAGTCAGTGAAAGTGTTAAAAGTAGAAGAGTGGTCAGGTGTAATGGTGTGTACCTATAATCCCATCCACTCCAGAGACAGAGGCAGGAGGATCTTGGATTTCAGGCCAGACTTTGTCAAGGTAGCTGCAAGATTCTATCTGAAATATAAAATTAAAACGAAAGAGTTCGACAGTGTGACTCAAGTGACAAAAGCACTTGCCTAGCCTAGTATGTACAAGGCCTTGGTTCAATCTCCAGTAGCACACCCATCTACCCACACGCCAGATGTCAACTGGAGAGGAATAGATATAAACTTTCTAGGTTATGAGCATTCATTGTCTTTAATTTTTGAGAGCATTGTTTACTCATAGGTACAGACTTGTGTAAAATGCAGTCAAGCATATTCTTAAGAACTATAAAAAGGTTTTAAAATCAAGATACTTGATTTCAATTCTGAATCTGAGGGCCAGAAGGGTCTTTCTCTATGGAATTAGGGGAAAGTTTGATAGAGTTCAAAAAAATATGGCAGGTATCCCAGAGACTTCCATAAAAGGGACATATTAGTATTACTCCATGCCCTCAACCCAAACATTCACATGCTAAATAATCATGACCCCATGATACTCTTTTGGTTCTATAAAATGAGAATTTGGCTTAAGATTGGCATTAGTAATCCCTAAACAATTTCTCTGTGCTTTAAGAGTCTACAGACATAATAAAACATGTCATAATAAAAGTTGGTTGACACTAACATTTCACCTATTACTATACAAAGAATCATAAACAACTTAATGAAGAATGATCTTTTAGGGTTTGGGAACTCACTTCAATGGAGGACTAGTTGCCTGGCAAGTATAAGGTTCTGAGTTCAGGCCTCAGCTCTGAGAAAACAAATCCAATGAAACAAAAATAACCCACCCCCTTAACAAAACAAAACAGAACAAACAAACAAAAAACATGGGCTGGGAGTTTGGCCTAGTGGTAGAGTGCTTACCTAGCATGCATGAAGACCTGTGTTTGATTCCTCCACATACATAGAAAAAAGCCGGAAGTGGTGCTGTGGCTCAAGTGGTAGAGCTCTAGCCTTGAGAAAGCCCAAGGACAGTGCTCAGGCCCTGAGCTTAAGCCCAGGACTGGCAAAAAATAAAAACCCCAAAAGCTAAAAAGAATGAACTTGCCAGGGTGCTGAGACTCATGTCTATTATCCTAGTTACTCAGGAGGCTGAGATCTGAGTATTATGCTTCAAAGCCAGCCTCAGCACAAAGTCCAAGAAACTATCTTCAGTAAACTACCCAAATAGCTGGAAGTAGGGCTGGGAGTTTGGCCTAATGGTAGAGTGGTTACCTAGCATTCATGAAGACCTGTGTTTGATTCTTCCACATACATAGAAAAATCCAGAAGTGGTGCTGAGGCTCAAGTGGTAGAGCTCTAGCCTTGAAAAAGTCCAAGGACAGTGCTCAGTCCAAGGCCCTGAGCTCAAGCCCAGGACTGGCAAAAAAAAAAAAAAAAGCTGGAGGTGACTCTGGGGCTCAAGTGGTAGAGTGTCAGCCTAGAGCACAAAAGTTCAGGGACCAAGCCTAATCCTAGTCCCTCCCTGAGTTCAAGCCCCATGAGTGCCAAATGAAAAAAGAAGAAAAAAAGAAAGAAAGAAAGAACTTTTATGTATTGACAAGGAGATCAAATCACGTTTGTATTGGAAACAGACAGAACTAACTGTAGTGTACCAAATTATTTCTTAGCATTATGTAATCAAATTTATACAGGCTAGTTGACCAGATAACACTTGTCTGAAAATAAAAGCAGTACATTGTTAAGAAATAATGGACAAGGACTCAAAGAATATGGAAGACAGGATTGTGTACTTTTAAGGATTTTACAATCCTGAGGGCTAGGGCCATTGTTTGCCTGGTTCTATAGGCTCATTCTCCAGCCAGCTCTGGGCCTAGCCTATGTTACCCCAGACCATAGACAAGCTGATTGGATGCCAAGCAGGAAAGGAAATGGGAGGGAAGAAGCAATGCCAACTGGGCTGACAAGAAGCTGGCGATGGTTCAATGCTATCCATCTATTTCCCTATTCCTCCTATTGGATCTTCTTTTCTGATGCTTTCTCTTGACATAATAGAGAAAGCACACCTGTGCTTCATACTGCAGTTCCCACCTGCTTTTCTAAGCCTTCCCACTCCCATCCCTTCACAAGGGATTGCATGCTATGGATATAGGAAAAGTGATAGATGGTGCGCCTGCCTTTAGAGGACCTTGCAGGATTTAGACTTCCAACTCTGGGACTTCAATGGTCCCCTTCTCTCTGAGGTTAAGGGGTAGGGATATGGCAGGAAATAGGTCTCTTTTATTTTTAATGAATTTTTTCACTGGTTTGTACTTCTTCTCCATACATTTAATTCTTCAGCAGTGTAAAATCACTTCAGTTAATGAGTATGATTCATGGTGACAACCTTTTATTTCTGACTTTTGTTGTTATTCTTGTTGCTTTTGTTTTCTTTGTGAATGTATGCTGATATGAGAGGGCTTAACATGAGAACCTGAGCCCTGTCACTCTGATTTTTCTGCTCAAGGATGGCGCTCTATTATGTGAGCCACACTTCCACTCCTGGCTTTTTGGCTGCTTTAGAGAAAAGAGTCTTATGAATTCTTTTTTCCTGCCTGACCTGGCTTTGAACCCGGATCTTCACATCTCAGCTTCCTGAGTAACAAATAGGTAGGACTATAGGCATGAGCCACTGGCACCCTGCCTTCACCTTTGACTTTTATTTGCCATCTCTAGATAATTTAAGATTAAATAATAGGGAGTTGACTCATTTAGAATGTAGGGCTGTGTGTGTGTGTGTGTGTGTGTGTGTGTGTGTGTGTGTGTGTGTGATTGATTAGATGTTCTTATAAAAATCCTCTGATTTCAGCCTTGAGTAGTTAGGATTATAAGAATGAACCACTGGCCCTTGGCAATTGTTTGTCTTGTGTAAATGGAAGATTCTTTTTTCTTTAAAAAACCACTAAGAACAGCTGGGTACTGGCAGATCTGGGTTCAAAGCCAACCCACAGAGGAAAGAATGTGAGACTCTCATCTCCAATTAGTCAAAAGTGGATCTATGGCTCAAGTGGTAGAGTGTCAACCTTGAGCAAAAAAAGCTAAGGTACAGTGCCCAGGCCCTGAGTTCAAGCTCCAGTACTGGCACACACACACACACACACACACACACACACACACACACGAGTTCAGATATCTGTTCCCCATTGGCCAGATCTCACCCTCAAAGGATGAATGGCTTTGTTATTTTTCACAAAGGAAATATATATATATATGTGTATATATATATATATTTCTCTGATGAAGTTTCTCTTGCTCCTGTCTAGACACTTTAGAGAAAAACAAATATAGTTGATCTGTCAAGTTAGGTCCTAAAATAAAAGAAAACTTGTGTGAAACTACTTGTGCAGAGCTTGGCTGGAGAGTCTTCTGTCACCAAGCTCCAGTGCTGTTTTGTGGTACCAGAAATAGTGGCTAGCTTTCACATGCTGTTCTGCTTCAGCTGGCATCATGTAGCCACCTGCAGAAATAGTTGTTGGTTTCTCTTCCTTGTCTACTTGCCAGTCAAGGCAGCTTCTAGAAAAACATAGATGTTCATATTCTCATTCTCACGTGTAAAGTGAGCTGGGGTATTAAAGAATTGTCTTGGAACTGACACAGTGGCTCATGCCTCTAATCTTAGCTGGTCAGTAGGAATCCAGTGGTCAGTAGGATTCAAGTTCAAGGCCAGCCTGAACAACACATTTAAGAGCTATCACCTCTCAAACACTTGTCATTCTAGCTATGTGGGAAAAGTAATTATGAACATTGCTGTTGAGCCAGGTAGGGCCTAAATTCAAGAGCCTACCCTCTAAACAACTAACTTTTTTTTTTTAAGGCAAGGAGTATGGCTTAAGTGGTAGAGCATCGCCTTTGTAAGCGAGTTTAAATACTAGTATTGTAAAAACAAACAAATTATAGAAGTATTTGTAGGTGGCTGTGTGACACTGATTCTCTTCTCTGTCCATCTGAAGAAATCTGGCAGAAGCTAATGTGGTTGGTAAACTTGACATCGGCCCCTGAGTAAAGCAGATGCCTGGATCTCAGGGTCCTGTCTATCAAGCAGACATATTGGGCACAAGCTATGTCAAGATACATATGGCTTGTAGCTTTGTAGATTTGCTTTCAAAGGTTGTTTACTTGATATCTTTCTGCAGTTGGGTTATATATTTTATTTATTTATTTATTTATTTATTTATTTATTTTTGCCAGTCCTGGGCTTGAGCTCAGGGCCTGAGCACTGTCCTTGGACTTTCTCAAGGCTAGAGCTCTACCACTTGAGCCTCAGCACCACTTCCGGCTTTTTTCTATGTATGTGGTACCAAGGAATCGAACCTGGGTCTTCATCCATGCTAGGCAAGCATTTTAGCCACTAGGCCAAACTCCTGGCCAGTTATATATTTTATATCAAATTTGTTAAAGGGTAATTCTGAGCATGCTTTCAAAAATCCAAGTTAAATGCTAATCAACACACAAGAGTATGTGTTTGCCATTTTTGGGTTAACAACTTACATGTGAAGAACAGATGAGTAAATGATTGGAGATTTGGTAGTGTAGGATTACACATGCTCAGATAAACATCAGATTGTCCAACTAGAGAAAAACATCCTGTCCAGTTTTCTTCTTAAGCAAGGAATAAGCTAATCAGTTCATCCTTTCAGTGAAAATGTAAATAAATATATTAATTAAATGCAATGTTCAATCTGACTTGGAAATGTAAAGTATTAACTGAAGGAGTAAGTAGAAAGTTACTTTGCTTCATGTTTTAAAAATATGTTTTTGTTTGCTTTTAAAAGACAATCAGTAGTTCAGACCCATAATCCTAGCCACTCAGGAACTGAGATCTGAAGATCTTGGTTCAAAGGTAGCTCAGGAAAGAAAGTCTAAGACACTCTTATCTCCAATTAACCAGCAAAAGTGTCAGAAGTGGAGGTGTGATGCAAGTTGTAGCCTTGACCTTTTGAAAAAGGCAAGAGACAGTGCCCAGCCTCTGACTTCATGTCCCAGTGCTGGCACCAAAACAGAAAAGAAGGGAGAAAAAAGGAAGAAGGAAAGAAAGGAAAGAAGAAAAGGAGAGAAAAAGAGGAAGAGGCAAAGCAGGGAGAGAGGGAAAAGAAAAAGGAAAAAGCTTTTAAAGTAATCTCAATAGGTGGCTTAAAACATGCACAAGCATTTACAATAAACAGAAACCTATTGGTGCATAGTTCTGAAGGCTGGGAAGTACATATTAAGGCTTGGTATCTGCCAGAAGGCTCTTGCTGTGTTGTGACTTGATGACCTGGTAAAGAAGAACAGAAGAGGACAAAGGGAAGAAGAAAAAGGAGAAGAAAAGAGAGAAAACAGAAAGTTGACTTCTTGAAAATCATACACTTGACTACCTATTCCTCTAACAAATAGGTCCCTTATGATGAATAATTCTTCCTAAGTAATTTTTGTCAAAGATAGAATATATCTAAGGGAATTTGGAAGAATTAAGTACACACTGAAAAAAAAGCATAAGAGATGACTTTTTCAAATAACCAAATACGCATATATCCAATATATCAGATAACAAAGCGAAATACTGTTTGAAATTGGATAGGGAAGGGGGGAAACAAGATGAGGGGTGGGGGTGGGGAGGAGGGAAATGGGAACCAAGACATGAGAAAGGGTATCAATTTATGTGAAGTAATGCACCTTCTATCTGGCGAATATAATGTAACCCTTCTATTATTTACAATAAAAATATATGAAAAAAAAAGAGATGACTTTTGTTCCAAAGTAATGCTGTGGCCTGGTATCAGTGGCTTATACTCGTAATGCTACCAACACAAGAGGCTGGGATCTGAAGAATCACAGTTCGAGGCCAGCCCAGGCACAAAATTATGTTAAGCTCCATCTCCAATTAACTAGCAAAAACAAGTCTGAAGGTGTGTCTCAAGTGGTAGAGCCCCAGCTATGAAATAGATAATCCCATAAGAGCCAAGTGCTAGTATCTCTAAATGATGAGTAATCCTAGCTACTCAGGATGGTGAGAACTCAGGACCAGGATTCAGAGTCAGCTGGGCAACAAAATCTGGAAGACTCCTATCTCCAATTAATGTCCCCCCCCCACCTCCCGGCCAAAGCCAGAAGTGGGGGCATAGCTCAGTGTTATAATATCTGCCATGAACAAAATGGCTGAGACTGTGTGCGATTTCAAGGCCCAGTAATGGCATGCCCACAAAGCCCGGGAAGCTGAAAGTGAAAATTTTAGTACTGCCCTAAATCAAATATTATGATTTGTTCTTTTGTGGGGGAAGTTCTAAGGCCACCATAACTGCGCCTTAACCTATTGAGATTGAGCTCCGGTGCTGTTTGAATGGCACTTCAGTCTATAGAAGTCAGACAGGTGCAAGTGAGTGTCTGCATTAGCACAGTAAGTTTGCATTCGAGTTTGCATTTCATTATTGGTAAAGAATGTGCTGGCAGGAGGCTTGCATTTGGAGCACTGTAATAGAAATATTTTATTATTGCTATAAAGGTTTGTATTCTGCACTCACTTTCATTTAAATCTATCCAAAGCCAAAAAGAGGTCTTTGTACTCCAGACACTAAAAAGAAGTTTAACACATCAGGGGTCCTGGCAGTTTCCCTGTGCTATAAACCATTCACAGGCATCACATCTCACTGTAGGAATGTTTCTGTAATTTTGTTTCCATAGTGGTCAGTCTTATAATAGAGACTGTAACATAGCTAAGGCGTAGAAAGTTGGCAAATATCATGTGTCCTACCCAATTCCTTTTAGGGTAAATTTAAGGAAGAACACAAATTGAAAGTGTGATTTTGTTTTGTTTCAAATGTATATGTATATTTACACACATGCATGTATATTCATGTATACATGTGTGTTTATACTTATACAATATGCATATAGGCATATGTACATATATATACATATGTATATGTCTTTATGCATGCTTTGGCTTTTTTGCTCTGTCACTTGAGCCATACATCCCCACTTTTGGTTTTCTTTTCTTTTCTGTGATCAGTTGGAGACAGAGTCTCAGAGAACTGCACAATCCTCCCGAGTAGCAAGCATTACAGGTACTGCTGGGTAGAAACAAGGATTTTTCCCAGGCTCTGAGTTCAAATCCCAGGACTGACAAAAAGAAGAGGAAGAAGAGGAAGAAGAAGAGAAGGAGGAGGAATAATAATAATAATAGCAAGAGGAAGAAGAAGAAGAAGAAGAAGAAGAAGAAGAAGAAGAAGAAGAAGAAGAAGAAGAAGAAGAAGAAGAAGAAAGAGGAGTATCACAAACATTTCTGGTTGGGCTGGCTTTGAACAGTTATCCTCAGATCTCAGTCTCCTGAATAGCTAGAATTACAGAATTCCAATGAGCCATCACTGCCTAGTTCGTTTCCTGTATTTTTGAACTGGCAAGGCATCCCTGGAATTTGCCACAGCCTACTTGGACAATACCTTTGGATGAAAATCTTTCCCACCTCATCCTTTCGCGAAGAATCTTGAGCACCCCAAGGGCAGATCTTGGCTTTTCACTTACCTTGTAAGAGAATGAAGAGGCCCAGAAAGATTCTGAATAGGGGAAAGAAGCAGAAACTCTTTTATGGGAAGAACTCACAGAAAAGTCAAAGCACACCAAGCCATCCCCACACGTGGCACATAGTTCAGGGACTGGCATGCAGGCTGCATCCAAGCTGTGCCAAGAAGATCCCATGTGAAAAAAACTAAGCAGCTGAACAGAAATGAGCCAAGGGTGGCCTTTGGGGAAAGAACATTTCTTTAACAACAATGTATTATTGGCACGCATTAATTGTATAAGAGAGTTCTGTTTTCCTTTATTTTCTTTTATGTCAGTTATCCGTGGCACTCCAGTCCTCTGATCAGCCAAGAATGTGTGCCTAGCTCTGTTCATTACGCTACAGGAGCTGACAACATTTCTTTTAGCCTGGCTTTTGGCTCCCTTCCGTCACTCAGAGGCTGAGATCAAGGTTCAAAGCCAGCTTGGATAGAAAACTCCATGAGACTCTTATTTCCAATTAGCAAAAAGTCTCAAGTAGAGCTGAAGCTCAAGGTGGGTGTAGAACACCAGTCTTGAGTAAAAAAGTCAAGCAAGGTCCTGAGTTCAAGCCTCAGTATTGGCACACATGCCCGTGCACATGCATGCACATACAAACATACACACACACCACACACATACACACATATGTGTGCATGCACACACAAAATGTGTGTATTGGTGTGTAATCTTCTGATTTTAAATGCTGACATGTTAAAAACTGTAATTTTATGCACTGGGTTTGAAAATTATGTCTCCTTTTCCAGGCCACTGTTACAAAATAGTTACTTACAAATGACTTCAGGCCTATTTTACCATATTAGAGCAACTCAGATCTCACATCTAACTTTCCACCCTGGCTGCTAAGTTATTCTCCCAATTCATCAGTTTCTCTCCTAGGGTCTGACAAGTGTGAGTACAGTGGCTACGTGTTATGGCACATGCCTGTAATCCCAGGATAAGGGAAGCTGAGACAGGAGGATGACAAGTTTCAGGCCAGCACAGAAAAACTCAGTAAGACTTTATCTCAAAAACCAAAATGAAAAGCTATTCTGAAGGCTGACGCCGGAGGATTGCAGCTTGAGGCCAGCCTCGGCAGGAAAATTCGTGAGCCTTATCTTTAACCACCACCACCACAACAAAAAGTCTAATAAATGGAGTTGTGGTTCAAGTGGTAGAGTGTCAGCCTCGAGTGATAAAGCTAAGTGACAGTGCCCAGGACCTGAGTTCAAGTGCCACTACTGGTACAAAAACAAAATGAAACCTCACAAAACAAAAATTAGAAAGGGCAGAGATGCACAGCTTCTATGGTAGAGCAATTTTAGCAAGGAAGGGTGGTCTTGGAGGTTCAATACCTAGCACTACCACCAAACATAAAATAAAATAAAATAAAATAAAATAAAATAAAATAAAGACACAGTGGAGAGCAGGCTGGTTCTGGTACTTGGGCCTGGGTCAATATCATAACGGTACCTTGCATCTTGTGGACTGAGCACACCAACAAAACATCTCAGTGGTTCTCAAGGAGCCATTTTGTACAATATATCAGATTAACAGCTATCCCCAGCACTTTTCTATAGCTTATTCTGCCTTTTGCCTTCCTCACCAAAATTCCTTTAAACATTAAAATTCATCTGGTGCTAGTGGCTCACATCTATAATCCTGACTTCTTGGGAGGCTGAGATCTGAGGAGTAAAGTTTGAAGCCACCTGAGGGGAAGAAAGACTGGAAGGCTCTTATCTCCAGTTAAGCAGCAAAAAGCCAGAAGTGGAACTGAGGCGTAAGTGGTAGAACTCTCACCTTGAGCAAAAAAGTTTAACAGCAGTGCATAGATACCGAGTTCAAACTCCAGGTTTGGCACAAAAATTAATTAATTCATTAATTAAAACGCCTTAGCAAAGCTAACTTTCTCATTTTTTTTTTTTGCCAGTCCTGGGCTTGAGCTCAGGACCTGACTACTGTCCTTTGGACTTTCTCAAGGCTAGAGCTCTACCACTTGAGCCTCAGCACCACTTCTGGCTTTTTTCTATGTATGTGGTACCAAGGAATCGAACCCGGGTCTTCATGCATGCTAGGCAAGCACTCAACCACTAGGCCAAACTCCTGGCCCCTAACTTTCTCATTTTCACCTAGCTGGACACATCTGTTGGTGAGCATGAAGCCTGAGGCTAATGAGGTTAGATAACTTCCCCTGTATCATGTGACCAAGAGTGTCCAGAAACTTCCTCAGGCTTTCTGAGACTTAGAATCACAGATTCCTCAAGTTGGAAAGGAGCTTAAACTCTAATATAATTAACTCTCATTTTAGATACAAGTAATTGGTTCATTTTTCTTTACCTTCTACTGTTTTGAAATCATAGTTGAATTAAAAAGCAATAATCAGAAGTTCAGAAGGGAATTATTTGTGTTGTTTTATTAATGTGTTTATTTTATTTTGGTGCTGAGGCCTGAATCTGGGCTTAAGCAGTATCTAAGGCTTCCCATCCTCCCACCCCAGCCTGGTGCTCTACCACTTGAAACACAGCTCGACTTCCTGCTTTTTGTTGGTTAGTTGAAGACAAGAGTCTCAAGGACTTTCCAGCTCAGGCTGTCTTAGGTAACTTCAGATCTCAGCCTTTTGAGAAGCTAGAATCAGTAGCTACAACAGCCTAGGGTTGTATTTTCATTTTCTTGTTTCTTTTAGATACATCTAGTCTTCCTTTGGGCCTTGCAGTTAAAGTTCCTTGCTAATTTTTATAACCTAAATAAATAAAATGCAAGTGTCTAAAATAACAATGATTTTGACTTCTGTTGCAATGCAAATATCTGCTAAATTTAGAAAAGCTGGAGATCAAAGCCAGCCAATGGGTGTGGCCAGCGTTAATGTAGATGTAGGAAACTGCTCACCAGTCAAAAAAGAGCTAGCTAGCTACAGTTTAAGTACATTGTGGAGTCTCTGTGGTTTGTCATGTCACTGGAAACTCAAAAAAGGACTTTATTTTTATTCAATTTGTCCCATTTAAAAAACATCTTGATTATACAAAGCTGGAGAGTTCTTTTGAGCTTGACAATTGTTTCAGTTAAAATTACTCATTGGGGTTTTGATTTTCATGTTGCAAATTTCCCTTCCCTTTCTCAGGAATTGATTTTGATTTTGCACTCCCACCCCACCCCAGACCTCTCTACTTTTCCTTTCTACACCAATCACTTTGGGCATCTCAGCCACTCCCACAGTCAGAGGTATCTGTACCAGGGTGCCCACAGCCAGGGGAACTGTCCATTTCTTGAGCTTTTGGCCTATAGACAACAACAGGTCTTTCAGTAGCATAAAGTGGAAGGCAGAAAAATGGGGTTTCTTCCATAGTAAAATATTTTTTTCTGCCTTAGAGAAAATGCATGCATGTGTGGGGAAGTCACAAAAAACAGTTTAGAAAGGACCTTAGACTTTATGGGGCCAGGAGTTTGGCCTAGTGGTAGAGTGCTTACCTAGCATGCATGAAGGCCTGGGTTCGATTCCTTGGTAACACATACATAGAAAAAAAACCAGAAGTGGTGCTGAGTCTCAAGTGGTAGAGCTCTAGCCTTGAGAAAGCCCAAGGGCAGTACTCAGGCTCTGAGCTCAAGCCCAGGACTGGCAAAAAGAAGGAAAGAAAGAAAGAAAGAAAGAAAGAAAGAAAGAAAGAAAGAAAGAGAGAGAGAGAAAGAAAGAAAGAAAGAAAGAAAGACCTTAGACTTTATTATATTCAATAGTCTCATTTTTTTGCATACACTTTTTCTGTGTATGTGGTACCAACGAATCAAACTCAGGGCTTCATGCATGCTAAGCAAGCACTCTATCATTAGGCCAAACTCCCAGGCTTCAATAATCTCATTTTAGAGATAAGTAACTTATTCACTTTTTCTTCTAATGTTTTGAAATCATAGTTGCATTAAAAACAGCAATAATCAGAAGTTATTTTTGCTGTGCTACTGTTTTGTTTTATTATTGTTGTTACTTTGTTTTCTTTTATTATTATTAATTATTATTATTTTATTTTATTTTGTTTTGGTGCTGGGGCTTGGATTCAGGGCCTGGGCCCTGACTAGGAGAAGGACCTGGAGAAATCAAGTGATTTGATTTCTCCTCTCTCTCTGTCTCTGTCTGTCTCTGTCTCTGTCTCTGTCTGTCTCTCTCTCTCTCTTTTCCTCTCTCTCTCCCACTCTCTCTTTTTTCCTATACCGGCCTCATGATCTCACTTGACATTTTTGCTCAAGGCTGATGCTGTTGACACTTGAGTCACAGCTGCAGTTCCAGCTCTTTGGTGGGTAATTGGAAATAGGGTCTTGAAGACTTTCTACCTGCTTTAGCTTTGAACCCCAATCCTCAGATGTCAGCCTCTTTAGTAGCTAAGGTTACAGGTGAGAGCCACGCCGTGTCATCTATCTATAAATTAATGAAAACAAGTCCAAATTCACAGGCTGATGTGAGAATCAGATAAGATCCTGGTTTTCAATGTGTGACAAAGACTGATATTCCATGCTAAAAGCATGTCTGTTCATCCTTTAGCACAGTTACAGAACACCTACTCTGCTCCAATATACCCTTGAGAAACATAAAGCCTTTGTTGTAGCAGATTCTCCGCTTTCCTCTGACCCTCTGCTCTACAACCATACCCCACAGGATAACTATGTCTGTTCATTCAAAGGACTTGTTTTTTTGCAATTCCTGCCAGTCAACAATGACGTGATGTGTTTAGACTGTCAATGTGCAGGAAACAAAAACAAAAAAAAAAGTGATAGAAATACAAAGTTTCATCTAAACTGAAACTCAAATATATAGAAACTTGGCTTTTTATTTAGTCTAAATTATTCAGACTTCCTTCCTTGAGCTTATGTCCTTGTTAGAGGTGGTGGAGGAGGGAATATTAGGAACTGAATATCTGGTTTAAAATATAATCCTAGTCTAGCCAGCAAAGCGACACATGCCTGTAATTCCAACACTCTTGAAGTTGAGGCTGCAGGATCACAAGTTCAAGGTCAATCTGTACTACATTGTATGATATTGCCTCAAAATAAAAATAAATTGGGCGCTGGTAGCTCTAGTCTCTAATCCTAGTTATTCATGAGGCTGATATCTGAAATGGCTCAGTTCAAGACCAGTCTGGATAGACAAGTCTAGTAGACTGTATCTCCAAAGTAGCTAGCAAAAACAAGACTAGAGACATGGCTCAGGGAGTAAAGTATCAGCCTAGTAAGTGCACGTCCCTGAAAAACAATGAAGACTAAAATATAGTATGAGTTGGGGTACAGTTGGAACTGGTTAGTAGGCGCAAGGTTAAATCTTCAGCACATGCATGCATGTACATGCACACATGCACACACAAAGAGAACAGTAATTTACTCCTTTAAGATACTGTTCTGCCTTCTATGGATGAAAATGCTGGGCTGGTCTACACCATTTGGGGAAGAGCTGTGGCTTGTACTGGTGTTAGGGAGGCACTGATGTCCCTAGGCACAGTGCCCTGCCCACGCTGGCTGTTGCCCTGTGGGTGTTTGTGGCAGCTGCCTGGGTGGGTATGGCTTGTGATTGGTTTGGTCAAAGTCCAATAGTGTGCTCACACTGACAGTTGACATGCCCTCATTTGAGTTTCCCCTGCTGCTTGAGGTCCCTTTGAAGTCAGACTACAGTCTTCTCTGGCCAGTCCTGGCATCACAAGCCTTTGACAAGCAGGAAGATGCAGGCTTTGTGTCCTCCAGGCCTCTCTGGTCTACTGCTCCGCCTTTCAAGGCCCAAGGCTTGTATGAGGTCTTGTTCTACACAGATCCAGTTCTTCCTAGAGTCCAGTGGAGTAGTTCCAGTTTTTCACCAGCACTCTGCCAGGCACTGGTGGCTCATGCTTGTGACCCTAGCTGCTCAGGAGGCTGAGATGTGAATATCATAGTTTGAAGACAGCCTTTGCAAGAAAGTTCATGAAACTTACCTCCGTTCACCAACAAAAAGCCAGATTATCTATGGCTATGGCTCAATGGGAGAAGCCACAGACACACATTCAAAAAATAAACGTCTCTGGCCTTCCAAGAAAACTCTGACTTTCTCCACCTGGCACAAATCAAAGGAGCTTCCAGAAGGTTCCTATCCACGTAAATAGGGCATTTTCCCATTTGTTTGTTTATGAGATAAGATCCCATGATGCAAAACAAGCTGACCTCTAACTCATCATTCCCCAAAGGAAAGTTTCTTCTACCGGATTTTCTTCTCCTGCCACAAGGCTTCATCTTAGTAACTAGTACTTTAACTGCCCTTTCTCTATCCTGGGAAGTTAAAGTCCTGTGCCTTCACAAAGGAGCTCATTAAATCTTTTTCTTTTGGAAAGACAAAAACAGGATACCCTGCTTTGGTTCTTCTACAAGAAATTCCAAGCCTTTCTCCAGAACAAATCATTGCCCAAGGCAGACTAGTGTGAAGAACTTGGCTCCAGGAGTGACAGAGAGAAAAGCTGTATACAATTGAAAATGGCAGTTACAGAACCAGGACTGTCAATTGTAAGCAACTCATTGTTTATGAGTGCATGGCTGCTGACTGTCTAGGCGCCTGCACTGTGCTCAGAGGCTGGTGGTCCTGAGGACTTTTGTTACTGTGTGCGGATTTGGAATTGGTGATGGACAGTGTGCTTTTAGGCACACCTCTATTTTTGTAAGCGAAGTGCAGCCCTCCCCCGTTCTTTGTTACTGGCTCACCTCCTCTCTCTCCCTCTTCCTCTCTCTCCTCCTTTCCTTCTCCCCCCTCCAACTTTCCTTTCCTAAATCTCTCTCATTTCTTTCTCTCTCTCTTAAATCCATCTCTGTTCTCCACTGTACTTTACTATATTAAACAAATAATACACAAGGCCATTGTTTTAAACAAGCTTTTAAACAAGCCAGGCTAAAAAATTGAAATGGAGTCACTCATGCTACAGCTCCAAGCTGTTTGACCCTCAGAGAATAGAGATAAGTGAAATGTTTCAAACCATTTCTGTTCTTCCTTCCTCCCTTCCATCCTTCCTTCTTTTCTTCCTTCTTTCCTTCTTTTTTTTTTTGTCAGTTGTGGGACTTGAACTTTGGCCCTTCCTTCCTTGTTTTCTTCCTTCCTTGTTTTCTTCCTTCCTTCTGTCCTTCTAGGGCTTAAACTCAGGGTCAAGGCACTGTTGCTTAACATTTTATGCAAGGCTGATGCTCTACCACTTGAGCCACAACTCCATTTACAACTTTTCTTTTTGATTACTTGGTAATAAGAATCTCAAGGACTTGAGGCCCAGTGGTAATGCTTGCTTAGCATGCATGAAACCCTGGGTTTGATTCCTTGGTATCACACAGAAAGAGCCAGAAGTGGTGCTGTGGCTCAAGTGGTAGAGGACTAGCCTTGAGGGAAGCCCAAGGGACAGTGCTCAGGCCTTGAGTTCAAGCCTGGCAAAAAAAAGAAAGAAAGAAAGAAAGAAAGAAAGAAAGAAAGAAAGAAAGAATTTTCAACTGTGATCTCTAGATCTCAGCTTCTTGAGTAGGTAAAATTACAGATGTGAGACACTGTCACATAGCCAAACAGGCCATTTTCAATTGGCTTCATAAAGAAGCTGCCTCTGCTTTAAACCTTACACAAAGAAATAACCCGAAATAATCTAATGTTAATGGATCAATTACTTTCCAATTTTTCCCCTCCTCAAAGAAAATAACTTTGAAATAAACCTGGGGATTTGAGTTTTGTTTATGTTTTCTTCACACTTTTCTTCTGCTTGTAAAGCCAATTCCTTTCTCAACCTTTGGAACAGTTTATTTTATGGATCAAAGTGCTGCTTGATCTCAAAACTAACAATAAAGCCAGTTAGGATCTTTAACGTGTAATTTTGCCTTGGTAATGAAGTTTGAACTCAGATTTGCTGGCTGCCACTCGCTTGCTGGGTGGTGACTCTGCCACTCAACCAGCCATATTTGCAACTCAGCTTGCTCTCTAGCTCTTTTTTTTTTTTTCTTTCTTTCTTTCATTCTGCTTGAGCTCTGGGCCTCACACTCTTGCTTCTTTTATTCTGCTCAAATTTGATGATCTACCACACCTTAAACTTCGAGTTTTGTGTTGGGTTAATTCGTGATAAAAGTCTCACGGATTTTCCTACTTGGTCTGGCTTCCAACCTCAATCCTCAGATCTGTTTCTTGTGTAGGATTACAGGCATGAGCCAGCAGCAGTGCGTGCGTGTGTGTGTGTGTGTGTGTGTGTGTGTGTGTGTGTGTGTACACATCTATCTATCTATCTATCTGTCTATCTATCTATCTATCTATCTATATTGGAGATAAAAGCACATGGACTTTCTGCCTAGGCTTATTTTGAACAACCTCCTAAGTAGCTAGGATTACAGATGTGTCTCTTGCTATCTCCTTTATTAAATATACACACAGGTATTTCACACGTAAATGCCTATAGCAGCTCTTTCTCTTTGTCACTGTGCACACATATATGTCCATAGGCCCTCTAGCTCTTTTTCAACGATTTTATTTTATGCCATTCCATATATGTAAGCACATGGATTCCTTTTTAAAATTTCTTTTTGTCAGTCCTGGGGCTTGAACTGAGGGCCTGGGTGCTGTCCCTGAGCTCCTTTGCTGTAGGCTAGTGCTCTCCCAATGGGAACCACAGCTCCACTTCTGGTTTTCTGATAGTTAATTGGAGCCAAGAGTCCTCTGGACTTTCCCGCTTGGGCTGGCTTTGAATCACAATCCTCAGATCTCAGCCTTCTAAGCAGCCTAGGATTACAGGAGTGAGCCACCAGTGCGTGGCTTTGATTACTTAATGTGATCACCCTTGCTATAATTTGGGGGGCATGTATTATTAACATGCTAGACATGAGGGTCTTTCTTTTACCTTGGCTCTCTCATTTTAATCTTACAATCTCATTTCATCCTTCTTACATACAATTTCCCATTGTATGCAAGAAGAAAGTAGGACTTACATAAGCTAGTCATTTTCAATGCAAGCTTGAACCCAGTTTGCACTGGATTCCAAGCTCTTCCTGTCATGGATATTTGTAGCTCAGGTCTCATGCTGGTAAAAAAAAAAATTACCAACACAGGAAAAACAAAGGTTTATTAGAACACAGGTATGGAAGAGACACACAGGGCAGCTAGCTAGCAGAAGAAGCACAGCGGCATGTAGACAGGGTTAGGCTATGCTAATTTTGATTGGCTATTCCCTTTGTACAGGCCATTGATTGGCTATCTTTTTGCTAGCACCACATTTAAATCTCAACTCCTGTGGGAAGGGTGTGAGCCCTTGTTTTTCTTATCTGTGTTCCATCAGACCCATTTCCCAGCCTTGACTCCCTTCCTCATATCACCTAGATCTTGGTAGTTCTGTCCATCATGTCATCTTAAGTGGGACCTTCTTCATAAATACCACCAGGGAACATAAATGAACGTTTAGACTATTGAAGGAAGCTTTATATGTGAACTGTCCTATAACTAATGCTAAATATGGAATTAAAAAATTCTCACATTGACTGGTCTAAAACGTGTTAGCATATATAAGCTGTGCGAGAAGGTCTTTTGTGACATTTCCATGTGCCATTTCTGTAATGCCTGCAATATATTCCATTGATTTCTTTCCCCAGATCTCTCCTCTTTATCCCCTATCCTTCTTGATATTTTTAAAGGCATCACTTTAAAGAGAAAAATGGGGAAGTTCTTGGAGGAGATGATTAATCCTTGATGCAATTCTGTTAGAAGTGCTGACTGATGGTCTGATAACTTGTTTTTGATCTCCGTGGTGGTGAAGGGCCATATAAGCCAGGAAACAGAAAGAGGCACAGAGATACCAGCCACTGAAAAATGCTAACCTCACGGGTCTCTGGATTATTTTGGTTTCAGCTTTTTTTTTTTTTCTGGGCTAATTTAACTACTTCCTCTTCAACTCCAGTTTTGTTCATACAGTCCTCTTTATTTTCCTGCCTCTCTCTTTAGGATATTTTTAAGAAGTATACTTAATTCCCTTGCATCCCCTCCTCCTCTGTTTTTGAGACAAGATCTTCCTCTGTAACCTAGCCTGGCCCTACATTGAAGATTCCCCCCACATCTCCTTCCTGATTGCTGGGATTACAGATGTGAGCCACAACCCTAAGTGTAATTTCCCATTTTTTAAAGTATCATTTACCATCTGACCATATTTTCTCCTTCTTTCTTTCTTTCCTTTTTCCTTCCTTCCTTCCTTCCTTCCTTCCTTCCTTCCTTCCTTTCTTCCTTCCTCTCCTTCATTTAATATTGCTTTTTGCTGGTTAATTAGAGATATGAGTCTTGAGGATTTGTCTGCCTCCATCCAAACCATGATTCTCAGATCTCATCCTCTTGAGTAGCTAGGATTATGGGAGTAAGCCACCAGTGTCCCTTTCTTATTCATATGTTCCCCTCTCTTTCTTCTGAGTTGTTTCTTGTGTTCTCATTCATTCATGCTAAATGTGCTGAACCTTAATCTCTAACACCCTGGCCCTCACTAGCTGGGGCCTTTGAAGTTTGTGTTCAACATCTGTTCATGGATGGCCAAGTCACTTGCCAATTACAGCTGTGTCATTATGGCATTTGGAGGTGACAGGTACAGCCATGCTTGTGTTTATTTTATCCTGTGGGGTTTTGCTGCAAGATAATGAGTGGGTCAAGGAAAAAAACCAGATTACATACTCCAGAAAAAGAAGTATGTGGGTGAGCATGTGGTCATGTGTCTAAGTGTGTGTGTGTGTGTGTGTGTGTGTGTGTGTGTGAATTACAAAGGGTATAAATTCTCCTTAAGACTATATAGATTTGACAACAATTAATTATTTGGAGATAGTACACAGCTTTTTAAAGGTTCCTAAGGCAAACAAATGACATTTTAGATATGCCAAATATTCCAATATGATTGGTACACATTTTATGCATGAATTGAAATGTCACCCAAAAGGGGGAGAGATCACCCAAATGTATGTACAATTAAAAATAAAAGTGTATCTTTGAAAAGAGTGTTATGTGATAGCAACTACTCCTTAGCATACTCTAGAATAAGAATAGACTTTTCTAGAAGATTAAACTGGTTGTCAGAGTGGTTATGGGGCTGGTATTCTAAGGCTTAGTGGGAAGAAAAGAACAAAAGAAGAGACCTCGGCATGGGGGGGTGGGGAGAGAAAAAAATAAAAAGAAGAGACCTTAAAGGACTACATAGAGGAATTTTTTACTGAACACTGAGCCTTTCCTCTCTTTCCTCTCTCACCATCTCACCCCACCAATTTCCTTGATTGGTTTGTCCTTGAGAGAGAGAGTGAGAAGAATTCCTGTAGTGCTCTGGGTCTTGTAACAGAGAAGGATCTCCCAAAGTTCCTGTCTAAGAGGAAGGAAGGCAGACCCTTTGTCCTGAAACAGGCCCAAGCTAGTTCCTTGATATTATTTTTCTGTTATTTTGAGATTTTTGCTTCCAGATTCAGTAACATTCAGGAATCTCTGCACTAACATAGAAAGAGTTTCTGTCTTCAGAGGAAAGGTCACTAAGGTCCTCTCTAGAAGGATATGACCGCTGCTAGTCAATGTTCTGTGTGTAATACTGCAGTGATTGATTGGGTATTGGCGATGACTGATGTCAATATGTCATGCTCATTAATTGTTAAACTAATAATGTGACCCCAAGGGTCCTTTGGAAAATAGAGTGTATATTTGCTTTTAACATCTACAGTGGTCAGAATGTAAGCCTGAGTTGAAATCTATCTGTTTTAAAGCATTGAGCAGAAAATGTGATGCCCATTTCTGGTGTTTTCAACAAGTTCTCTGTTTTGCTTTCTTTGGGAGAGAAATGGCAAAGTTGCCTGACAGAGTTTTCTGGGAAAAAAAAAACACAGACAGTGAGAGATGGTGTGTGTGTGTGTGTGTGTGTGTGTGTGTGTGTGTGTGTGTAAGAGAGAGAGAGAGAGAGAGAGAGAGAGAGAGAGAGAGAGAGAGAGAGAGAGAGAGAGCGCAAGAGAGAGGAACAACAAGAGAAGAGAAGAGAAGAGAAGAGAAGAGGAAGGAAAAAGAAGACAAAAAGAGAAAGAACAAAAAGGAAAGTACTTGCTAGGAGTCTGGACTAGTGGTAGAGTGCTTGCCTAGCATGCACGAAGACCCAGGTTTGATTCCTCTGTACCACATATGTAGAAAAAGCCAGAAGTGGTGCTTGCCTCAAGTGGTAGAGTTCTAGCCTTGAGAAAGTCTGAGGACAATGCTCAACTCCTGAGTTCAAGCTCCAGGACTGGAAAAAAAAAAACAAAAAACATAGCATGTTACAGTAGGAAATTGTCACTAAACTGTTTGGAAAAGGGCAAGTTTTCTGAACCATTTTCCCTATTGTGATTAAGGCGAAGCCTTAATCTTTCACCCTCCTATTTCCTATGCCTACTCCAGTTTATCCAGTAGTAAGCATTTGGATTGAAATTGGGGGATACTAATTATCTGGCAGGGATAATCAGATCCAATAACTACAGGGCAAATCAGCAATCAGGAACAAACAGGAGGTCATGGCAGATAAATACTGGGAAATAAAATTATCCTCTGATTACATCTTCCAGTGTGCTTTTTTTTTAAAATTTAAATTAGGGTCTTTTTCAAAAGGCTCAAGTATTCAGATACTAGTTCTACAAAATCATTGATCACTTTAGGGTGACAAAATGTTTATTTTCTTGATAGTTTCTGGAAACTGCAGAGAAAACAAACCAGTATCAGGATGATCAGCCAGTGAAACGGTCAGAAAACCTCCCTGAGACATCAGGAAAGAAAAGTCTACTGATTTTGGTTTTTTTAAATTTTGTTTTCTGGCTGTCATTATTTTCTTTTTTTAAAAAATTTTTTAATTTAAAAAAATTTTTTAACTGTATTTTTTTTTGTCTTTTCTTTTTTGGCACTGGGGATCGAACCCAGGAAGTTGCACTTGCTAGGCAAGCGCTTTGCCACTGAGCTACATCCCAGCCCTCTGTCATTATTTTCTTTGTCCTTCATTCTCTCTGTCTCTTTGTGCCAGTGCTGGTGATTAAACTCAGGGCCTCCAGCTAGCTAGCTGAAGACTAGCCACATTTCCACTTTCAACTCTGCTGATTAATTGAATAGAAGAGTCTCATGAACTTCTTTGCCTAGGCTGGTTTCAAGCCTGAATCTTCAGATCTCCGTCTCCTGAATGGCTAGAATTACACCAGGCATGGACACCTAGGTGAGGGCTTACTCTGTAAATGATCACCAACAGGCTTGAGATGCCAGCTCCCTCCTTCCAGTTGTGATTCTAAAAGGAGATAGAGAGACTTAACAGGAGCCATGCCAACCAACCTTCAAGTATCCGTGGACTTCAGGGGAGGGAAATCGGGATAAAAATGACATGCAATCAATCTTAACAGTGCTTCTGCCATTGTCGGCAGGCTCAACTAAATCCCAGGGCAATAAATTCAAGAATTTATTGAAGAATTTAGAGAAGACAAGGGGTAGGATTAAATAAAAACAGTTATTTCATTGTCAGGGTGGTTTTTCCTGATTGGAGCCAGACCTCCATGTGATATGATGTTATATTGGGTTCTTCTGCACACTTTCACATCTCTGTTTTTTTGTGCTTTTTAAGAGGAAAGAGTTCCCTTTTTCTTCCTTGCTGGAGAAAAGGAATGGTATGGAGTGGGAAAAGCCACAATCCAATGTTGAGGCTGTACTTACCATTTTCTTTCTAATAAATTGGGGGCAGCAATCACAAGATAGAAGTGCTTTTGGTACTCGTCATTCAGAAACTTGAGGTCAAAGCCACAGATGCTGAAGTCATGGGAAGCCAACCCTGGGCTTTTTCTTCAAGGGTCAGAGTATTTTTCAGAAGGGCATAGGAATTAGATTAAGCATATATTGCTTACAATGTGGAATATGTTAGCATATTATGGAGCCCAGGAAATGAACAGTTTCTATGGAATATTTACAAACTCAGTCCTACTGGGATGACATATGTTCTCACAAAGAGCAGAGCAAAGTTTTCAGCCAGGGAAGAGTTCAAATCACAGGCTGCAAAGGCAGAGGTAGATTGCATTTGTCCCATCTCTGTGTATGGGACAAAACATATCAGGGACTTGAAATTGATTGATCTTTCAGCTTTTTAGTAACAAAAGTAATATGTGGAGAAAAAGCTCCTAGTACAATTTAAAAGTAAAATTTAAATCTTTATTTCCAATACCCAGAGTTAACATTATAGCCTGAATCTAATAATCGTTACAATCATTACAAATCCAGGCATTGGTGATCCATGTTTCTGATTCTTATTACTCACGAGTGAAATTAGAAGCCAGCCCAGGCAGAAAAGTCTGGGTGATTCTTGTTTCGAAGTAGCCAGCCAAAAGCGGATGTAGAGTTCTCATGGAAGAACATCAGCCTTGAGAAAAATAAGACAAGCTAGAGGCCTTGAATTCAAATCCCACTACTGGCCAAAAACAATTCTTCTAAATGTTAAGCAATTAGATGTTTATATATTTACATCTAACTAATATAGTTATATGTATATACTTAATACTTGCATATATTTAGCGCATGTATGCTTTAAATATACACCTTTACACTTTTAAGAAATCCTTTATTACCAAGCATATGCCAGAAATATCATGCCAATATAGATACTAAATTGTTTCATGCTTTTTTTTTTGCCAGTCCTGGGCTTGAGCTCAGGGCCTGAGCACTGTCCTTGGAATTTCTCAAGGCTAGAGATCTACCACTTGAGCCTCAGCACCACTTTGGGCTTTTTTCTATGTATATGTGGTACCGAGGAATCGAACCCGGGTCTTCATGCATGCTAGGCAAGCACTCCACCACTAGGCAAAACTCCCAGCCCCTATTTCATGCTTTTTAGAAACTACTAGTTATATCTAGCAATCCATCTATGCTGTGCTGGTCCTGGAGATTGAATTCATAGCCTGGGCACTGACCCTCAGCTTTTTAGTTTAAGTCCAGTATTCTCCCACTTGGTGGTTAATTGAAAATAAGAATCCCAGGGACTTTCTTGCCCAGGTTTGTTTCAAATTGTGATCCTCAGATCTTAGCTTCCTGAGTAGCCAGTATTACAGGCATGGGCCACTAGCTCTAGGCTGCTAATATATGTGTTGAGTAGTATATCTACAGACTATCTATTAACAAGCTTTCTTTATTTGTCATATTATCTGTGCATCTTATCTATGAATGTAATGGATTACTCTCTTAGGAAAGAGATTTTTTTTAATGAAAAATTCTTACCCTGATGGGGAGAATTACGGTAGCTATTAGACATGCTAGATTTATAGGCATCTATGCAAAACTAGGAACAAGAAATGGGAAGAATAGTTTTGAGCTCAGTAAGAAGAGACGAGCCTTTCCCTCCTTCCCCAACCACACCCTGGTTGCTTCTCCAGATGTGTCCTGGCTCGCAAGGTCACTCCAGGATTTCCTGATTATAAATGAGGAAGCATAGCCATCCATGTTCAGAACCAGATCTCATGACCTTTTGACCTTTAGCCCCACCCTTTGTTTACCACTTTGAACGCTGGCACCCGTGACTATAAATGGAAGAAAAAAAAACTGAAAAGGCAGAGAAGCAAAGAGACTGTGCCAACCGTCAGGTCAGGTCTGCTGGGCCCCACCTTTGTCTCTCTTCCTGTGTAAAGAGGAAAACCAGTCTTGGGTTGTTGAGGTAAAAACTGACTTGCAATATACAAGCAAATGCTTACCCACTCAAGACCATTGTATTTCATTGAGGAAAAAAAATAGCAATCACCATAATACTGCCAGTATCTTTTAATCCTGTTTTTATCAAAACCAAGAATGAACCCAGCTTTCCTTATCTTTTGTCCATCTGCCTTCTTCTCTTCTTCCAACTACAATAGTACCATTTTCATAGCTACCAAATAAAAAGAGCACACACACACATATACACACATGCACGCACACACAAGAAAACCTTTGGTCCTTTGTGAGTAATTACTTTCTTACAACAATCACTCCCCACCCCCCTCCCTCTTTTGTTTGGGTTTTGTAGCAAAACTCAAGACTTTTATTAGTATATTATCTCTACTGCCTGCTCTCCATTTTCTTTTTCAGCATTCGGCCTCTGTGTCTATTAGTTGCTAAATGACTGATCAAGTTGCCGATGACCTGGAATTGCCCCAACAACCTTGTGTTTGGTGTGTATGTGTCCGCTTCTCAGTGTCTTTTGACAAAGTCACCATCCACGCTTCCTCACTTTTCCCTTGCCGGTTTCTTCCATATTGACTGCCAGTCTTCAGTTTGCCAGTACTCCTCTGCTAGTTGTTTCTAATAATTTGACTTAGGGATGGATTTTTTAATTTGGGGTTTGGTGTTTGAACAAACAAATGTAGCCTAAGCTGGCCTTGAACTAATGATCTTTCTGCCTCCTCCTCCACCTCCTCCTCTTCCTCTTTATACTCCTTTTCCTAAGTACTTCCTCTTTCTCCCCTCCTTTGTGTGTGTGTGTGTGTGTGTGTGTGTGTGTGTGTGTGTGCGCGTGTGCGCGCGCCAGTACTGGAACTTGAATTCAAGGCTCAAGGCCTAGCATCTCTTGTGGCTATTTCACCCAAGGCTGACACTCTACCACTTGGGCTATGTCTCCAGTTCTGGCATTTTGGTGGCTAATTGGAGACAAGAGTGTCAAGGTTTGGTCTCCCTTGGCTGGCTTTAAAACTTGATCATCAGATCTCAGCCTCCTGAGTAGCAAGGGTTATAGACATAACCCCCCCCCCCCCCCGCTCTTCTTGAGAGAGGCTGTATTGTCTAAGCTGGTCTCAAAATTCTGGACTCCAGCACCCTGCCTATCTCCTCCTCCTGAGTTACAGGAAGTGCAACCACACATCACTGTACTCAATTTCTTCTCTCTTTGCTGTGTGAATTTTCTTCCTTGTTATTTTACCTATCAATGGCTTTCATTACTATCAGTACATTGATGACCCATTGTGAGACTCCTGTGCACCTAGACACTCTTCCTATAGTACTAAGACATCTATTCCACTGATTGATTGCTGGCTGAGTTGATTCTTGGCAGCTCATGATATTTTCTTCTTTGGGGGAGGGAGGAGTGTCAGTCCAGAGGCTTGCACCCAAGGCCTGGGTACTGTCCCTGAACTATTTGCTCAAGGCTAGCACTCTACCACTTAAGCCACAGTTGATTTCCAGCCTTTTGGGAGGTAGTTAATTGGAGATAAGAGTCTTAGAGACTTTCCTTCTTGTGGCTAAACTTTGCACCCACAATCATCAGATCTCAGCATCCTAAGTAACTAGGACTACAGGCACCCAGCTGTTATTTCCCTTTTTAGATATTGACCTCCAATCCAGGTCACATCCTTTCTCCAAGAGCAGCCTGCATTCAGTGCTTCTTGGAGCAAGAGCCCAGGGGGCAAAGGCTGTCCCTACAAGACAACAGTGCCAGTTCTAGAACTTTTTGCAGGATTAGCTGAGGTCTATTCCAACAGCACTATAACACTGTGATATAATTGGGCCTCTCCCTTGCTTAATCACGTGGACCCTATTTCCCTCCAATTGTTTCATTTCCAATCATATTTCTGTGGAAGACATTCAAATGTCCCTTAAGCCTGCTAAGAATTAATTCTGACAGCTTTGGGGAATGCTGGGCATGTAGAATCAGATTTCAAACTTCTTTGGGGCATCTCTAACCCAATCAAATGGGGGAAGAGAGAGTCACCTCAATTTGGGTTGGTATGAAGGCTCCTATTAATTTAGCACTAAAGAAAGGGAATATGCTGAAATTTCAAGGAATGTGGTTTGAACGGACCCCTAGAGGACTGGTATTATCATGGGCCTCTTGTTAGATAAGTTATGGGGATGAGGTGGGAAAGATTCCATTAGATTCACTGTATCTACTGGATCCATAAACTCATCCAGTGGTTATATTTCAAACCTGCACGTGCCTAACTATTATTATTTTTGCCAGCATCACTGTTTATTAACAGACCCAATTACAAAAACAGCGTGGCAGACACCTCAGCTCATCCTTCTAATAAGCCTATTGATCTGAGCCTCCCTGCTGCCAGCATCTCCACCTTCTACAAAGTGGGTGGTCTTCTTCTTCATGCCACCTTGTGGAGAAGATAACTTGAAGGGCCACAGGAAGTTATTTGTTTCCTTGAAGAGTTTTCCAACAGTACAGATCTCATGAACCAGATCCTCCATGCAGATGATGCCAAATTTACCAAGAGATCGAGCAATCAAAGCGTTTTCTGTTAAGGCAATTCGCTTCTTATTGATTTTGCCATAACCACGCTTGTAGATGAGCTCATTGACTGACTTCAGGTTTGGGTACCCCCATGCCATATATGGTTCCACAATCCGAAGCATATTAATCGAAGCTTTATTGAGCTTCACAAAGGTGCCATTGAAGATCTGGCGAAGGCGAAGAAGCTGCAACACCTTATGGAGTTTTGGACTCACCACTGATACCTCGGGTTCTGATGACAAAAGTCAATTTAGGCACTGCAGCTACATAGAAATTGCCCCCTTTTCTAGCTATTCTAGCCATTCAGATCTCAGTTCTGTACATTTGCCTGTATTCCTTGTGACCGTGCTTAGTTTTCTCATAGATGAGCTTCCTCCTTGCCTTGCGAAGCATCTTTTGGGTACATTTCTTTCTCCGGAGCTTTATTTTCAGCTCAGTGAAATCCCTTCGCTTTTTCTTCAGGGTTTCTGGCACAGCAGGAACCTTCTTTTTCTTCTCTTTGGCACCTTCCATGGTTCCAGCTGGAAAAGAGAGTGCCTAACTAATATTAATATGTCTACTATTAGAAGGACCCCTCACACCCATGGTGTCATTGATCTGTGACAAAAGGAATAGTATGGTGGAGAAAGCCAAGGACTGCGAGTGTGGTAGAATGCTTTCCTAACTTGCAGGAAGCCCTGGGTTGGATTCCTCCATACCGCATACACAGTAAAAGCTGGAAGTGGTGCTGTGGCTCAAATGGTAGAGTACTAGCCTTGAGGCAGCTGAAAAGCAGTGCCCAGGCTCTGAGTTCAAGCCCAAAAGGAGATGGCCAAGTCAAAATTTCTGAAACATTAGTCAGGAGCCTGAGATCTGAGGATCACGGTTCAAAGCCAGCCCATGCAGAAAAGTTTACAAGACTCTTTTCTCCAATTAATCACACACACATACACACACACACACACACACACACACACACACACACACACACACACACACACACACTGTTGAGCTATGGCTCAAGTAGCAGATATTAAGTGGTAGATGCTAAGTGGTAGGCTAGCTTTGAAAAAAAAGCACAAGGACAGCACCTAATTCCTGAGTTAAAACCCCAGCAACAATAAGAACTAAAGTTTCTAAAACTTCTCTCCTGGCCCTCAAGAGAGAAAAATTAAATTATAAAGATTCCACCCTATACTTATACACGATGGAATTCTATGCTGCCATCAGAAAGAATGACCTCACCCCATTGTAAGGAAATGGAAAGACTTGGAAAAAAATCATATTAAGTGGAGTTAGCCAGACCCAAAGGAACATAGGCTCAATGATTTCCCTCATTTGTAATAATTAGTACAAACCTTTGACTCTCCTAGCAGAGGATTATAATAGCTCAAAACCTAGATACTTAAGGCCATATAGGATGAGACTAAATAAAAGGAGCTCTAGGAAATGGAAAAAGAGCTTTTTCTTAGTGTACTATGTTGTTTCTCTTCTCTTTTTTTTGCCCCTTGGTTAATCTCATATTGTTACCACATCTGACATTGTTACTTGGTATATTGTATATACGTTTATTTGTTTATTTGAGATAGGTAAGGGAAGGGGGAAAACAAGATGATTGGGAGTGGGTGGGGGAGGGAAATGGGGACACAAACATGAGAAGGGGTATCAATGTGTGAGAAGTAGTGCACCTACTACCTGACGAATGTAACTGTAACCCTTCTATATATTACCCCAACAATAAAAATAAAAAAATAAAAATAAAGATTCCACCCTAGGGCAGCAGACATTAATGTCACTATTGAAGTCCTAAAGGACACAGAGGTGGCCATTATCACTCTTTCTTATGGTATCTTCTGTTAGATCAGGAATCTCGCTCCTGCAGAAACTGGATAGTTCTGGCGAATAACTGAATAATGCCACCTGCTCAGATAAGTGATATCCTTGAGTGTAGCTACTGTGCTGGATATGGCTTTATTGCTAGACAAATAAGATAAAAAGATCAGTGAGGCTTTTAGTATATGGTCTGTAGATAGCCTGTGCTATTTTTTATTCGCCTAGTGGTAGAGTGCTTGCCTAGCATGCACTAAGACCTGAGTTCGATTCCTCTGTACCACATACATAGAAAAAAGCTGGAAATGGTGCTGAGGCTCAAGTGGTAGAGCTTTAGCCTTGAGAAAGTCCAAGGACAGTGCTCAGGCCCTGAGCTCAAGCCCAGGAGTGGCAAAAAAAAATCAGTTTGCATTCACGCAGCATTCAGAGACAGTAACATTCAATGGTAATATTGACCCTTTCCTTGTGTGTGTGCACACACGTGCACGTGCGTGTGGTAGTGGGGCTTGAACTCAGGACCTTGCATTCTTGGCTTGACTTTTTCTATTCAAGGCTGGGTGCTCTACTGTTTGAAACACATCTCCACTTCTGGCTTGTTGCTGGTTAATTAGAGAGGAGGGTCTCATAAACTTTACTGCCTGGACTGATTTCAAACCATGATTCTCAAATCTCAGCCTCCAGAGTACTTAAGATTACAGGTAAGCCTTACTGGTGCCTGGCTTCTTTGTGTAAATGCTAACAAAAGACATAATATTTGAAAGTAGAAAAAATGTTGATTTGTAACTATCCAAAAATGACTTGCTGTGGCAAGGATGTAAGCAAATGAGCTCTTTATGCCTTCGTACAGGAAATGGATGCTATCTCAGTCTTATAAACAAACATTTGGTTATGTGTCTCTATTTCTTAAAAAACATATAGCACGTATGTCCTAAAGAATAGCAATCCCTCTCCCAGAAATCATCATAGAGATGAGAACATAGGGAAGGAAGAGAATTTGAATAGTAACACTTAAGAAGCAAGTGTGAGTAACTGCAATAGTTGCTGAATAGGCTTCACTCACTTTCAGGAGCCCGGATATGCTATTTAAATGCTATCGTAGAGTTAGGCCAGTTATCGTGGAGGGATTCCCACAACCAGTGTTGAATAAGAAAAAAGTGCGTGGAAGCTGGGCTTGGTGCCCCACACCTGTAATCCTAGCTCCTCAGGAGGTTAAGAGCTGAGAATCATGGTTCGAAGCCAGCTCAGGTAGAAAAATCCATGAAAGTCTTATCTCCAATTAACCACCAAAAAGGCAGAAGTGGAGATGTGGCTTAAATGGAAGAGAAAAAGCTAAGGAACAGCATCTAGGCCCTGAGTTCAAGCCATAGTACTAGCACACACACACATGAATGTGGGCACATGCATGCCTATACACACATATACAGAGTGAATGGAATCTGACTGAAGTTTGTAAAACAAAGATAAGAGAATGCCATATATAGAAATCGTAGGGATGCCCAGGTGGGATTATGTGGTAGGAAACATACTGTATTTCTCACTTGAGTTTCCTTAGGGCAGAAGAGTTGTTGATTTGAGCAGAGTGGGAGAAAGAGATAAGAACAAAGCAAAAATACTTGATAGAAAAGCATACTTTTAACATTACTGTTCTGAGTTTAGGGAAACATCTATCTATGAGGATGTATTGGGTGTAGACAGCTATTTGTTTGTTTATTTACTGCTAAGTATGATTCAAAGTGTTTTCAGGTAATAACTAATTTGGCCCTCTGAACAGCCTATCAAGTAGATTAGCTTTTGATTTTGCGTTTGAAAGGCTAGGAAACTGAGGCACTGAAGAGGTTGCCATAACAGGAAATCAGGGATTTGTTTATTTTAGATTGCTTTTGTGCTAATAGTAGGGCTTGAACTAAGGGTCTCAAATTCTTTTTTGGCCTTTTTGCTCAAGGCAGCTACTCTAACACACCTCTAGTTCTAGCTTTTGGTTGGTTAATTGGAGATGAGAATCTATGAAGCCAGGCACCAGTGGTTTGGGCTTGTAAATCCTAGCTAATCAAGAGGCTGAGACCTGAGGATCTTGGTTTGAAGCCATACCAGGCAGGAAAGTCCATGCAACTCTTATCTTCAGTTAATCACCAAACAGCTGGAAATGGAGCTGTGACTCAAGTGGTAGAGCACTAGACGAGCAAAAAATCAAAACTAAACAAAACAAAAACTATAGAGATAGTACTCAGGCCCTGAGTTCAAGTCCTAGGACAGGCACAAAAAAAACTAAAAATAAAGTCTGCCCAGGTGGGCTTTGAATTTTAATTCTCAGATCTCAGACTCCTGAGTTTCTTGGAATAACAGATTTAAACTCAGCTGTAAGCCAGGAGTTTAAACTTAAACATGCAAACTCCAGAGTTTATGGATGTTGGGCTCTTATTTCCTCTTCTGGTGAATCAGTCACTAATCAATTACTTAATGCCTTCCCATGGCTGTTTATTGCACTCAGGTAATTCCAACTCCTTGGATGGATTTTACATGATGTGTGATTAAGCTCCACCCAGCTCTGCAGATAGGCAGCCACAGTGCCTTGTTTTGTGCCCATGCTTCAGGCCCCCAATGGCTGGCTCTGTAGTGTTCTTCAGATAGATCTTCATGCTGAGGCTGTGGATTGAGTAGGCACATAATAGGTAAGTCCACAGTAGCTGTCGAGGCTAAGGACACTTGCACAGAACTGCTTTTTCCTCCTTCTCCCTTCTTTTTCAGCCTCCCTTCTTCTCCCCTACTCGTTCTACTGAAAGAATCAAGCCAGTCCTTTGTTTAGCTAAAGTTATAGTTTGAATCTAAAAAGCTCCTCAAATCTCATGTATTCTCAAGCTTGGTTGGCTCAGAGCCAGTGGCTCTGGGGCTCATGGTGTAAAGCCAGTCCAGGAAGGAAATTCCATGAGACTCTATCTTCAATAACTTCTCCCAAACCTGGAAGTGGTGATGGCTCAAAGTGCTATAGTACTAGACTTGAGCAAAAGAAGCTCAGGGACATGCTCAGGATGCTGAGTTCAAGCCTTAGGACTGGCTGGCACACACACACACACACACACACACACACACACACACACACACGCACACACAGAGCTGGGTTGCCAGCTGATACTTTATGGAGAAGTGAGTGGCTCATGAGGGCTCCAACTTCATCAACAGATCTAACTATTGATGAATTCCTAGCTGAGTAGACTGGCGGGAGGGAGGGCTTGGCTGGAGAGATATGCTGCTGGAGCCGCGCCTTTGAAAAGAATATTGTATTCCTGACCCTTTCTTAGCTGTTTCCTGGTTGTTAGGAGGCAGTAGTTTTGCTTTGGCGTTCCAAACACATGGTGTTCTTATCTCACCATGACCAAGCTCAGACAAAACACAGCTAAGTGATTGTAGACCAAAACCTACTCAACAAATCAAAGTAAATCCCTCCTCTCCCTTACGTGGCTTTCTTGGGGATTTTGGGGAGCACAAGGGATTCTGTGTGTTCAGGTAGCAGGGTGTAGCTCAGCAGGGGAAGGTAGGTGATTTGGGGTTAAAATGTTTCAGGCAGCCTTCTGAGGAAGCACACAGTGGTTTGATCACAGCACAGAGCAGACAAATTCATGTTATTTTCTTCTTGGGTCACAGGAAACCCCACCCTTCTCAGTGGTTACTAGAAGAGGGCACTGAAGGAGACCAGTGTGTGAAGATAGGTGGGAAAGACAGGTGGAAAAGGCAAACAGAGATGAATAAATTTCCACCTATGGAAAAGTGGTGAGAATTGGAAAATCAAGAGGGGCGGGGCCTTGGAGAAGCCTCAGTGGCTTTTTGTTTACTCAAGGCTAAACAGGTAGAGCTATTACTTTCCTGGAGTGAGCCAGAGGAAAGCTTGCTGGAAAAGTACCCAATTACCCAGGATTCAGCCTGCCAAGTACTAAAAGACTTCCTGCAGTGCTCTTGTGCTGTTGTGGTTGTTTGAATGTGTGGTCTATGTGAGGTAGTCTTCTCCTCCCAGAATCCTGCTGGCTTTTTAGGGATTCATTGGAAATAAGAGTTGCACAGGCTTCCTTGTCTGAGCTGGCTTTGGACTTCCAACCTTGCATTCAGCCTTCTGAATAGCAAGCATTATGGATGTGAATGAGCCACCAGAACTCAGCTATTCCTTGTCTCTTAACAGCCTTAAGAACTCTAGCTCTTATAATTCTCCTAATCTCTATCCAACACTGTGGTTGATAACTCATTGGGCTTCATAAATGCTCCCAGAATGCATGAAGATTTTTGACTTCCTCTTCTTCTTCCTCTTTCTTCTCCTTCTCCTCTTCTCCCCCCTCACTCCTCCCCCTTGTCCCCCTCTTCCTTTTTTTTTGTGGTGGTACTGGTGTTTGGATCCAGGGCCTTGTGCTTGCTTAGCTTTCTTGTTTGGTTATCATTTGAATCATAGTCTAGTGTTCTGCTTTATTAGAGATGGAGTTGTGTGGACTTTTCTGCCTGAGTTGGCTTTGAACCAGAGGTCTTCCAGATCTCTGCCTCCTGAGTATTGAGGATTGCTGAGCTATTGGGAAACTTCAGTAGTTTCTTGATACCTATGAAGGGTGAGAAAAATTAAATTCTGATGCATACAAAGGTGTTCTGTATGGAATCAAGTTTTTGGGATTAATTATCCCTAAAGAAAGATTATATCAATTAATGTCCAAAGGCTGGGATTAGTCTTGGTGGGTGTGCCAGCCTCAGTGAGAGTGGTGAACTCTGGCTGGCAGGTTTTGTGAAGTAGGTAAGTAGAGGTGGTGCCCTACAAAACTGAAGGAGGGGAAGTTATTAGGCACTGAAACCCAGTTCTTCTCTGCCAGTTACAGAGTCAAGGTGCACATTCCGGGGGTGTCAGGCCAGCCCTGGGAATAAGTCAAGTAGTTTCAATGGATCCCCTTAAAGCACCTACACTTTTATGATATGCACTGAAGTCACAAAGGCTAGCTTTGGCCCTGTTGTGTATGTGTGTGGGAGGCATATTCAAATACTTTTACCACAGGGGCAGTCCTTTCTTGATGGTTAAATATTAGAAGTATTGCCTGAAGATCTCTGAACGTCTTTAAAAGGAGCCCTGATAGTCATCTTTTTCTCTGTAAGTCTAGGCCGGAATTTAAGATGTACTGACCACTTTATGTCTTTTACAACCCTTTATTGTTATGGGATCGTAGGGCTTTAACATTTGCATGTGTTGAATATTCATGCATGCAATCAGCCTTTGATTATCCTGGGGTAGAGTGTGTATATTGATTGAGTTAGTGGCCCATTTACAATCACTTTTGATTTCAAGTCTTGTTAAGATAATCACAGACTCTCTTTAATTAATCCTTTTGTTGAAATCATTACTGTGGGTGTTTATTCCTGCTTGGGAATTAATGTAGGAAGGCTGTTCTCATGTAAAGCAGTGATCGCCTCTGAATCCTCTCTGAATATCATTCCCTCCAGGAAGGAAGAAGGCAAATACAATCTTTATGCATTCGTCAGAATAGGATGTTGTTTCCAAAGGGCACAGGAGGAGGTGGAAAGGAGAGACTAGGTTTACCAAATAGTTATTGAGTGTATCTATCATAGGACTGGCCAGGTGCTAATTAGCTACATGATCCAGGGTGGCTAACAATCCCATTTTGCCACCACTGCCCTGGTTTAATACTATAAGTCATGTGATTCAGGAAAATTCTTCAGTCAGGATGGGGGGCAGTTGGGAGAACTGGTACATTTAACATGATAGCTAAGTCGTTTACACACTTACCTATGAGGTAAGTTATTCTTTGATATTGGGGCTTGAATTCAGAACCTTCTACTCTCAGACTTATCCTCTCAAGCTGGGTCTCTGACACTTAAGATACACTTGCACTTCTGGCTTTTTCCTAGTTAATTGGAGTTAAGAGTATCACAGATTTTTCTGCTTTGGCTGGCTTTGAACCATGATCCTCAGATCCCAGCCTCCTGGGTAGCTAGGATTGCAGGTGTGAATCACCAGTTTCCAATGACTCTTTTAATACCTATTTGTTTATTAACATATGTTGTCTAAAGGGAAGTTTCATCCTGACATTTTCATACACACATACAATGTATGTGTCATCAAAGGAATACCTTTGGTCTGATACTGTGTGGTAACACTGCAGAGCCTATAGGAAATGAATTCACACTGTATAAATAGAATTTGATACTACCTGTCGATTCCCCTGGGGCCCTGTGATATATCAAATTCACCCCCTTCTTGAAGGTTCTGCTTGCTGTACTTGCTTGTAAAACTCTACTTTTAAGGAAAGAATGGCTCCTGTAAGGCTAGGAGAATGGTGGTGGGCTTAGTAAGTAGTTAAGTGTTACCCAAACACATTTGAAGTGTGGAGACTATGGTTGGCCATGAGGTTGAGGGTTCTCAGAGAAAGGCTCACCTTAGCCCTGGGAAAGACTCTGGTTCCATGCTAGGCAAGGCAGACTGCCAGTTGTAGCTTCTCCCTGGCCTCTGACAGCTTGTGACTAACAAAAATCTTCATTCCACTGTATCCTCCATCAGGTACAGTAAAGTGTATGTGCCTTTCCCTCTTCTAGGAAAGAGGAATTAATATCTGCAAGCTGCCTTCTTCAAGCAAACATCATTCCCTTGCAGGTTATTGTGTGGGTGAGTGATTTCTAGAAAGAGTTGCGTACGATTTTGCCTTTTTGCCCGTGATCCAAATTCTCTATGAAGACTAAGTCATTAATCCTCATTGCTCGCGGTGGAGGGCTGTTATCCTTCATTTTCAGCTGTGGTCTGGGGAGTAAACACTGAAAAGAGGGGCCTTGCCCAAGGCGAAGCATCTGGTCCCTGGAGAAATCAGGCTGTGGCTGCTGAGTTCCCTGGCACTCTTTCTTGCTGAGGCAAAGGGATGCCTTGAGCTTGTATCAAGATAGGTGCTATAGCCCGGAGAGGGATACTTGAAAGCCCTAAGCCTCTCAGAAAGCAAACCCCAAGCACAACACTGTGGGGCCAGATACAGAGAGTGTGTGACAGGCCTTTTAGTGGTCTTTGACAGCTGTGAAATGAGACTTTCAACTAATATTGCTAAGAGCACTGGAAGGAAGGGTGAGCAATCTGTATGTAAAGTATGCCCCCAAACCAAGGGGTTTTGTGCTGTTGTTTTCCATGTGTTTCATGCTTTATGATTCTAAAAGCTTGCCCTCCCCTGCCCACCCCCACCCTGTAGAGTTAATGCTTCATGCAGCAACTATTCAGAGGAAACAGGTAGAGAAGTGCTGCCTTGTGGTATTTATACACCTTGAACCTAACTTCTAGTACTTCACAATGTGACTTTTGGAGAATGGCCTTTCAATAGGATATAATAACAAGGCCTGCAGGGTAGGCCCTAGTGCAATCTGATCTACAAAAGAAGGATGAAATTTGGAAATGCAAAGGAAATAATGTGAAGACCCCTGCTAGACAAGGAGAGCGGCCTCAGGAGAAACCAAACCTGCCACACTTTCATCTTAACTTGCGAGAACTGCCTACAGTTAGCCACCCACTCTGGTCCTTTTGTTATGGAACAACTAGCAAACTAAAGCAGTAGAACACTTTGGATCACCTTTCAGCATTTCAGCCATACTCATATCCCACCAGAGAAGGAAATCATACCAGCTGTATAAATCCTATAGATGCATTACTAACAACACTATTGCAGATCACTTGCAAATACAAAGTCTTTGCCATGTGCCAACTCTTCTGTGAGTGTGTTATTTCACTTAATCCTCATTGTTAGGTTTTCCCTGGAGAACAGTCCCCACTCCTCTTCTTCTTCATGAAAGACAGCACATAGCCTTTCCATTAGTCACCTGACTGTCAATCATCTGAATGTGAGTCAGCAAAGTATCCTAGTCTCTGGGTCATTTTCTCATCCACTGAGCTCACTTCCTGAACTGCCCCTATCGTGCCTCTTTTGGACAGTGAGAGTGCAGACTCTGAGATCACTTCTGCATCTGCTGTAGTCCTGCCTCCCACCTTTCCCAATGTAATTTGGTTCAACACAAGTCCCTTTCTTTTCTTTTCCTTCCTTTCTCTCTTCCCATGTCTCTATCTCATTGGGGCCAGCAGTTTGCTATCCTCCCAATAAACTCTTTTCTGCCTGAACCACATGGTGTTTTCCTCTCAGCAAAACTTATACTCATAAAGCTACTTAAATAAGTGACAGAGGGAAAAGGGAAACAAACATGTCTTATTTCGTATACAATTCTAGTAATTTATTTTCTTGTTGATTTTGGGGCTTGAATTCAGGGACTGGGCACTGTCCCTCAGCTTTTTTGCTTAAGACTAGTGCTCAACCACTTTGAGCCACAGCACTATTTGCAGTTTTAGGTAGCTAATTGGAGATAAGAGTCTCATAAACTTTCCTGCCCCGTCTGGCCTTGAATGATGATTTCCAGAGCTCAGTCTCCTGAACAGCTAAGATTACAGATGCAAGCCACCAATGTCCAGCTGAATGTGTTTTTATTTTGTGAGTATACAGTTTTAGCTACACATGCTGAATGATCTCAAAAAAACCTTTTGCACAACATCATGCTTCTAGAGTAGTACCCTCTTGGTCTGGAGCAGTAAAGCGCCAGCTTAGCAGCCACAAACATCTAGAATGTAAACTCCAGAACAATAAGAAACAAACAACTCTTACAGTCATTCCTTCTTCTTCATAAGTGATATATCACAGGGCCCCAGGGGAATTGACAGGTTGTATCAAATTCTATTTATAAGTGTGAATTCATTTCCTATAGGCTCTGCAGTATTACCACATAGTACCAGACTAAAGGTATTCCTTTGATGACTCTGTACCTTTACTGTTTGTTCTTTGGAGCAGGTTGGGAGTGCTTGTCTCGAGGGTGCACAGGACGAAGCTGTACCCTTCATGTCCTGGCTGAGATGGAGAGGGAAGACATGAGGTCTTATCACGGTACTCCGTTCCATATAGTATGCAATTGAAAACACAAAAATCCTCTCTGGAATGTTCAGATTCATATTTTCAGCCTACAATTGACCTTGGGTAACTGGTACTTGGAAACATAAAACTGCAGATAAAAGGACATTGTAGTTGACAGACTCTTCTTAAAAGGGCGTATATGACATCTTTCCCCAGCCATCTCTTTAGTCTCAAGGACATTCCTATAACAAAAGATAGATTAGCAAGAGAAGCATAACCAATGTGCTTAACAGAAATTTGGTAGACGTTAGAAGCTTCAGAAATGAAGACCCAAGGGAAACTTTGTATATGTACTTAGCTCTGAGGAAGAATGAATTTATTCTGATTCTTCTCGGCCACCCACAGTAGCTTTTCTTTTTATGGGGAAGAACTTCTCTGTGCTAAGTCTTCAAGGAGGTTTCTAGAGCTTTGTGGTTTGCTTTGGGGGGAGAATAGTTTTAGTTTCTGTGGTTCACCTTGGAGAAGAGTCTGATTTCTATATTTGCTGGGCTAAGAAGGTCTGGTGGGAGACAACAGGACAGGACTAGGCCAGAAAGACCTTGTTTCCAGTGCTTTCTAGCCTCCTTCCAGTTCAAAATACTGAACATGACAAAATAACATATTTTAGGGGATAGTGCACTTACAAATTTTTCAAGTGGAGCTGGGTGTCAGTGGCTCATACCTGTAATCTTAGTTACTCAGGAGGCTGAGATCTGAGGATCATGATTAAAGGCCATCTCAGGCAGGAAAATATGTGACATTCTTATCTCCAATTAACTACCAAAAAGCTATGATATGGTGCTATGATTAGGACTCCCAGTAAGTTACAGGGTAGAGCACTAGAAATGAGCACAAAAGCTCAGGGAAAATCCCCAGGCCTTGAGTTCAAGCCCCAGGACTGGAATGAACACACACACACACACACACACACACACACACACACACACACACACACAAATGAGGATGAAAGCTAGTGAGGAAAGAAGGATGGAAGGAGAAAACAGAAAGAGAGCAAATGAGAGAGCGAGAGAGAGGGAGAGAGAGAGAGCGAGAGAGAGTGAAGAAAAGCCACGTGAAGAACATTAGATAGGACATTATGGGTTGATGGAGAGGGAGGAGTGGCTTGGACAAGGCTAAATAGACGGGAAGAAGCTTAGGAAAGTTGGCAGAGTTGCAGTATAGAAATGTAGTTTCATTGTGGTTAAGAAAAGGGTATTTTAGCAAGGAATCCCAATCTTCAGTGCTTTCTTGGGGGCCATGCAAACATGTGGAGGCCACTAGAATAACACATTGTAGAGTGACAGGAGTTATGGCCTGATGGAGCGTGTCAGCTCTATGAGAGGCCTTTTAGACTAAAACCAAACAATGACACCAAACACCACAGTTCTAACACATCACTGCTGACCTGATTCTGTCTGAGGTGAGTTGGTATGAGCCTATGAGGTTTCTTTTTGACATAAGCTAAATCATACGAGGCGATTATAATAAGGAACATATGAAATCAAGAGGATGAGAGCAATTTGGAGCTTTGTGGTAAGAATAGGCACCCAGATGGGCCTGTTCTGTTAGATTCATTTATTACCTCACTGTCCTAAGAGTTCTAGACCGGTAGAGCTTTGTTGTTGTTTGGTCACCTCTGCCATCTGGTGTTCATTCTGGGCTGTGCTAGCACCAAAAAAACGTTACTTTCATCTTTCAAATCTTTGGTCTTGTGACTCCAGCTACAACCGCTGGGGTTACAACCTGAGTAAACAACCGCTGAAAAATTAACAGGTCCACTTTAGCTGTTATTGGTAAAGAATCAATGCAGTGATCGTGAGGTTGGGGTAGTAGGAATTTTCTCTGTCAGGACTGGATGTATGCAGCTATAGAATCTTTTGGCATAGCTGTACAGAGTCAGCTAGGGTCTGGGAAGTTGTGTGGAAATGATTAAACGTTTGAAGGCTCAATGGAATGTAAAAAGCATAGGAGAGAGGACCAGGAGGTTTCTACTTATTAGTTTTGTGACTGCATACTGCCACTCTGGAGATCTAAGTATCAGTTAGGAGTGCTAAAAACTGTGGGGCCTACAAGGGTCAGCAGTTATTGGTGTGTGTGTGTGTGTGTGTGTGTGTGTGTGTGTGTGTGTGGTGGGGGGTGGGATGGGCTGTCCTCTGAGGAACTCCATAAGATTATAAATTGTAAAAGGTCTGTGGGGCTTAGGGTCCAGGGAGAGATAATAAGAAAAACCCAGCCTGTTGCACAAGGAAAAATAATTTTGAAAATTGAAGCTGGTTCATGCCTGAAATCCTAGCTACTCAGGAGGCTGAGATTTGAGGATCACCAGTTTGAAGTCTAACCCAGTCAGACAAATCTGAGACTTTCATCTCGAGTTAACCAGCAAAAAGCCAGAAGTGGTTGTGTACTTCAAGAGGTAGAGCATCAGCCTTGAGCAAAATAGTCCAGGGGATAGCATGTGGCACCCAGTTCAAGCTTCCCTTATTGCACAAAATAAAGAAAAGAAAAGAGAAATAGGCAGGTGATTCAAAATTCAGGAGATGGAGAGAAGACAGATAAATATTGTCTTATTGCTCGGTCTTGGAAAGCAAAGTCACAATCTCTTGTATGTCTTCCTAGAAAAAGTCCTATTTGTCACCCTTTCCTTCCATTAACAGAAAATGCACACATATGCTGTTCCATAAATATCTGTTTTGCTATTTATACTGAATCTCATGCAAAATTTCACCTGTGTTTCAAAATGTATATGATTGTAGGATTTAAACACACACACACACACACACACACACACACATTTGCCTAGAGAATCCATCACCATTTTTGCCCCCTCAAAGCAATTTCCCCCTCAAAACAAAAACTCATATTTTATTTTGTTTTGATTTTTGAGACAAGGTCTTACTACATAGCCCAGTCAGAGTAAAACCTGACTGCAGGTTTTCCTTCCAGTCTTAGACTCCTGAGTGCTGGTGGCTAAAGACATGTACCACCAAACATTTTCCTTCTATTAAACTATTTGACATATCCCCCCCCCCCTCTCCTGGTTACAAAGTTGTGAGTCAGTAGATCTCAAACAAGCTGCATCAGTTCCACCTTGGAAATTGTGTGTGTGTGTGTGTGTGTGTGTGTGTGTGTGTGTGTGTGTGTGTGTGTGTGTCTAAGAGGAGCTTCAATTCAGGACCTGGGTGCTGTCCCCAAGCATTTTTCCTCAAGGCTAATGCTCTGCCCCTGGAGCTATAGCTTCATTACTGACTTTTTGGTGGTTAGTTGGAGAGAAGAATTTTCTTGCCTGGGCTGGCTTGGAACCAAGATCCTTAGCTCTCAGCCTCTGAGTAGCTAGGATAGCAGGCATGAGCCATCCAGGCTCTGCTGACCTTGGAAACTTTTAGATAATTAAACATCCCAGACCTATTGAATCAGAAACTTCTGGGAAGAATGGTCACACTGTTGTGACCTGTTCTTAATGCACACGGAGTTCCCAGCTGAGGTTGAGAGGCTCAGACCAGGAGATGGGATCGAACCCAAAGCCTTTGACACTTGGCTAATGATGCTCAGAATTCATTGTGCTGCCTTGGAGATGTTTTATTCCAAGCCTTTGGCATCCATCTTGGACACCCAAAAGCAGAGTAAATGGCAATTTCATTATAATCTAACGATGCTGGAGACCAAGCTGGGACTCTTCCCTGATTGTTCTACCTTGTACCTGGTACCTGTAACATTGAGTTCTTCCTACACTCAGCCCATGCGCCTTTACTTCTGCCTCATCCCATTGTTTTTCGCTGACCATGTGAGAACCCCTCCAATTTCCCCTAGCCAGAAACAGATTTTCCCAAGGGGGTGCTTCCTGGAAGAGTTTTCTCTCTCTTTTCTTTTCATACTTTGTAATCTCAATCGACAGACTGCCCAGCCTGACAAGCCTCCACCCCTACCCCCACCTTGTGGGTCTGTTGGTGACTCATTCTGTGGTCTGGTGCTTGATTTCTTACCTAATTGGTGCTGAGTTTTCCTTTACAGAGATAACCACAGAATCAGCTGTGATGATCAAGTAAACAGAACTGATTTGGTCTTAAGCCAGGCTGAAACTCAAGCAGCCCAAAGTGTATTTCAGGAAGTAGTGAGCTGTGGATTCCGGTCAGGCTGTCCCTGTTGGCAACACAGTTGCCCAGATTTTTCCCAGTCTCCTGTAATCCTGAGAAGATGTGGGTGCCTTGATGCCATCCGGTTTCATCTGCCACCACCATCTCTCCAGTGTCCACTGCTCCAACCGCAGAGCTATTTGGGATTTCTTAAACTTACCCTGTAATTTCAAATGTGCAAGACTTTGTTATTCTTACTCAGTTGGAAATGTTCATTTTATGAGCATTCATGTCTCTTTGCTCATTAAAACTCTACATACTCTCCAATCACCAGCTAAGATGTGATTCTTCTTAAGAATGTGACTTTGTTTTCCTCTCTTATGGAATTTCACTTTTGCTGATTATTAAATTATTATTATTATATGTGTGTGTGTGTGTGTGTGTGTGTGTGTGTGTGTGTGTGCATGTGCGCCAATACTGGGGCTTGAACTCAGAGTCTGGGTACTGTCCTTTAGCTTTTTTTATTTGTTTGGTAATTGACAGTCAAAGGCTCACAGACTTTTCTACCCAAGCTGGCTTTTGAACTACAGTCCTCAGATATCACCTCCTGAATAGGTAGGGTTATGGGCATGAGCCATCATTGCTTAGCTGCTGGCATTAAACATATTTGGAGAAAGCAAGCTTCATGACAGCAGGGATCAAGAAAACCATTCTCCCTGTCATACTCAACCTAGAGTCAGGGATCAATAGCTTTCTCGATAAAGAACCTCTATAGGAAACCACATGAGGAAATCAATACATTTAGTTTGTGGTAGAACGATAGCAGCATTATGCACAGTTTAATCACGCATCTTAATCACCAGCAGTAGAATGAAGGACTTGAAGCTGTTTCATACAACTAACTATTGCCAAAGTGAAGACTGGATGGATTTTGGGAGAAAAGGAATTGATGTATGTCTGAGCACTAGAAGGTGGAAGTAAATATAATCCTTCCTGAGAAATACTAGGAAGGAGCTGGGAGCTGATGGTTCATGTCTGTTATCTAGGAGGCTGAGATCTGAGGATTTCAATTCAAAGCAATCCAGGGCAAGAACGTTTATGAAACTCTTATCTCCAATTAACCACTAGAAAAATGGGCTCAAAGTGGTAGAACACTAGCAAAAAAGAACACTTGAGCAAAAAAGCTCAAGGACAGCGCCCAGCCTCTAAGTTCAAGCCACACACACACACACACACACACACACACACACACACACACCAATAATGTGTGGAAAGGACAGCATTTCTTTATGTTAAAGACTTTTCTGTTGAAATCCTTGCTGTGATGTTGGTATTCTGTGATCTTTAAGGGGTATGGACTCTAGAAGACAAGAAGTTTCTATCTCCACCACCGAAAGTTAGGACAGATAGCCTCCAGGTTCTCTATGTCATCAGATCTCTGTGATGGCCCATTTTTGACCACCAGGAGGAAGAACTGGGCTTGATGGAATGAGTGATTTTAGTATCTCTGGTGTGTGTGGAGGAACAACTGGATCCAAATTTTATGCCTCAGTTGGGATAGAGAAAGTAATGCCACTCTGGTTTTCCACTGTGGTATTTGGTTTCCTTTTTCCTTTTTGTGTGGATCTTCTTTTCCTAATTCTTTATGAGAGCATTTTTTCTTCCTGATTATTCTTCCCAGAATCTAAGCCAGTCCTGAGTCATGGGTGAAGCATTTGGGTTTCCAGGCAAGCCCACCACGCATTGATGTATCTTTCTGCCTTGCTGTAACCCCATCAATGACTACAGGGTCTCTCACATTCCTTCTCCTCCATATGTGACTCACTTTCCTCCCTTGCTGCCCTCCTGCCCCTGCCATAGTCCACAGAGCAAACTCTGTTTGATTTGGGGAGTTTCCATCTTTTCCCCACTGGTCCCCATGTCCACTTTTTTCTGGAACACTTCGTGAATCAATTCTACTCTGCTGAATCAGTCATTCACTTTATTTGGTCTGGGGATGACATCATTCCTTTATGATCCAGTGGCTCTTCCACTTTCAGCCATCCACTATTTGTGCTGAACATACAGATCCACACAACTGAGGATGAGGGGCTCCAAGATACTTGGTTTTTATAAATGAGTGGTCTCATGAAGAGAGAACACAGGATTACGGATTGTATACATGTCTGGGAGGGTCATGAATGTGTGCTACACATCCTCACGGGATTCAGGAGTTAGTAAGATCCCTGGCTGGGGCATACCGAAGCAAGAGAGGCTGAGCTAGTGGCTTGGGGACCCAGGGTGGAACATGTCAGCATGTGTTTGGATAAGAGGGTGTGGAGCAAATTCTTTTGGATTCAGAGACAAAAAAATCAAATTAATCAGCAGCACAGCATTTCACACGCCTGAGTACCGCACTGAGAATCAGGCACATTGTTTGAAGATGGTGATCAGCAGCTTCCTCTCTAGCACAACTGGACCTGTTTTCAACCTGAGTGACTGACTCATTAGCTTGAATCCCGTGGTGGGAACCAACTCTCCAGGTTCTGTGCAAATCAGTCACAGCCTGGTGGTGAGCTGACAGAAAAAAAAAAAAGAGGCACGTGGCTAATCATAGGTCTTTCTTTTTTCCAGCCCAGAACTACAATTGAATTTGTGTAATACTTGAATGAATAATGGTGGCTTCCATTGTCCTGTAAAGCAAATGTTCACACACACACACATACACACACACACACGCACGCACATACACACACACACACGCACACACACAGTGGACTGTCTTGCACTAGGGGAGAGAGACTTAAAACCAAAAAAACCCAACAAAACCTCAAAACCACAAATAACAATAGTCATAAAGCCATACTGCTCATGACTACAAACTCTAAGGTGTGTTATCAAATACTTAATAGGCTATATGTGGGTTGAGTAGGAATGCTCGGGGGTTCTTAAGTGGGGTAATTTTTTTTAAAGCATCACTGGGAAGAGCATCATGGGACTACAGACTGAAAGGAACTGAGGAAATCAGCCTGAGGAAGTCAGGATGTTGGATGAAAACATTCAAGAATGTGGGAAACCCTTTGCAATGGCTGAAGATAAGGCATATGTGGTATGTTCCTGAAACTTCCAAGAGGCCAGCATGGCTGATCCAGTGGGTGGGACAGGAGACAGGAGGTCACTCAGGTCTTCAAAAGCCACTGCGGGGACCATATTTTTTTCCTGAGATTCAGATGACATGATGTGACCAATGTTCAGAAGGGCAATTCTGATTGCTTAGGTGACAATAGATTAATAGCTCTGCGTGTGTGTGTGTGTGTGTGTGTGTGTGTGTGTGTGTGTGTGTGTGTGTGTGTGTAGATGGCATAAGACCAGATACGTGGATATCTGACAGAAGCTGGGTGCTTTCCATGCAGGTGATAGCAACTTGGGCCATGGTAATGATTGAGATTGTGAAGAATGTTCTAGTCTTTTGGATATAGTTCATGGTGAAGCCAATAGGATTTTGTCAAATCAAATGTAGAGTGCGAGAAAAACAAAAATCATAATGATAACAATGAACTTTCCACTTTCCTTATTTTTCCCTTTCCCCCCTCCTTCTTTTCTCTTCCTCTCCCCCCCCCCCCCCACTTTCTCTTGCTATGTTGCTCTGTCTGGCCTTGAACTTTTGGGCTCAGTGATGAGTAGTTTGGACCATAGGCACTCATTACCACACTTGGCTTAGGATATTGAATCTGATTTTAAGGACTGAGGATTTGGGAGGATGGACTTTTCTTTGACTGAGATGAAGCTTGTGAGAAAAAATGGTTTGTTGCAGGCAGGTGGGAGAGCAGGATGGGCTCAGTCTCCAGGGTTCAGACATGTGGTGTTAATGCTTTCCTCCCAGAATGATCTAGATAGAACCCTGTGAGCCTGTGTTTATCTGATAGTCACATACATTTGGCACCAGGAAATCCTAAGAGCTTTCCACTTTCAGAGCCCTTGTAGGAAGCTTATGGGAGTTTCCCTCTGAACAAAATGGAACAGAATGGACATCTGGCTGTGGGATGGTTCAAGGGCAAGAGCTCTGTTCAGTGGGAGCAGCCTTCTTGAGGCTTTCCCAAGAGGAAAATTCAAGAGGATGAGTCACAGGTTAAGGATTCTCTGATTGTTTCTTGGTAGATTCATCTACACACACATCACTTGTGGAGTCTCTGTCTTGCACTTCTCCATATGTCTTAGTGTTGGTATGCCTCAGAATAAGATTGTTTTCTGTATCTTTCTACCTACCATGGTTCTTCCCCTCTACTCTTTCCCTCATTTCTTCCTGGTTTCCTCTCTCAACTAATTTTGCTCTTAACCTTCACTACTTTTCTCACCTTCACTTCTAAGTCAGCCATGATGGTTTTGTTGTTGTTGTTGTTGTTGTTGTTGTTGTTATTTGTTTTTCTGCCAGTCTTTGGGCTTGAATTCAAAACATGGACACTGTCCCTGAGTTTCCTTTATTAGAGGCTAGTGCAGCTCTACTTTCGGGTTTTTCTGTGATTAATTAGAGAGAAGAGTCTCATAGAATTTCTTGCCCTGGCTATTTTTTTAACTATGATTCTCAGATCTCAGTCTCCAGAATAGCTGAGATTACAGGCATGAGCCACTGGTCCTTGGCCAATGCCTTTTCCTCTCCAGTCACTGGTCTTGAGCCAAGGGATTAGGAGTTGTCTGAGCTCTTTTGCTCAAGCCTACCATTTTACCTCTTTGAACCACAGCATCACTTCCTTGGCTAATGCTTTTAACTATGAATATATCTTTTTTAGGGCTGAACTAGAAGTGGGCACCTACATAGCTGGGTGTGGTCGCTCATGCTTGTCATCCTAGCTATGCTGGAGGCTGAGGTTGGAAAGATCATGATTTAAGGCCATTCAAGGCAAGAAAATCCATGAACCTCCATTTCAGTGGAAAAAGCTGGGCATGCTGCTTCATACTTTCATCCAGTTGCAATAAGAAGTGTACATAGGAAGATTACGGTCCAGTCAACAGAAGTTGGGGTGAGAGATAAGGTGGTGAGGTTTTATCTCAAAAACAACCAGAGCAAAAAAGGCTGGGGGCATGGTTCACATGGCAGAGTATTTGTAAACCAAATGTCTACCCCTAGTTTTCAAACCCCAGAACTGTCAAAAAAGAAAGAAAAGGAAAAAAAAAGGAGGCGGAAATCTAAATAATAGATCATAAATGATTCAGCAATGAAGTATTTTTATAATGAACAGGTGAATTCGTCTTCTCTCCTGTATTCTCTGGATAGGATGAAGTTGGCCATAGCAGAGATGACCCCAGATGGTCCTGACTGACCACTGACATAACTGCAGCAGCCCCTGGCAGCCCTCCTACGGGCTGAGATGAAGAGCAGTTTGCATGTCTTTCTGCATATAGAATCAGGACAGACATGCTTCAGTGCATTGATCTCTGCACCCGCTTGCATGCAGTAGGCACATTATAGATGAGCGTGGAGTGTACGTGAACAGTGGAACGGAATTGTCCTTGTCAAATAGCACAGGATTTGAAGTCGTAGGGTCGGGCATTGTCTCAGCCCTTGTGTAACGGCTGCCAGAAAAGAAAACATCCTTTTATCTTAGAAGTTTTGGGCAGCTGAGGATCCTCACAGAGGAAATCATGATTAAGTCTCAGGAAACAGAAAAGGAAGATGAGACAGAACTTTACTTAATGAGTCCGGATGGGTGGGCCTGAGGCCCATGGCTTCTGATGTCAAGACCAACCTGACTCATAAAGTGCTGCTTTGAATAATATCCTTCATCTTTCCAGTCTTTATTCACATTGAGGTAGCTTGCCTCCACGTGCTTGCCACTGGCTTCTGCACCTTGGGGTGTGTTGAGTAAGCTTATAGAAAAATCCAGTCCTCAGTTTCTTCAAAACTGATTGTGAGGTGTTATTGCAGAGCAAGGAAAGTTACTTCTGTTCTAAATGCAACTAGAACTATTTTTAGTCATTTTGTTTTACTTATTCTATTTGAATCTAGTGCCTGTCTGTCTGTCTGTCTGTCTGTCTGTCTGTCTGTCTGTCTATCTAATCTGTCTTTGTCCCAGTACTGGAGCCTGCACTCAGGAAGGCCTTGTGTTCTTACTTAGCTATTATACTCAGAGCTGATGCTCTACCATGTGAACCACATCTCCACTTCTGGTTTGTTTGGAGGTTGCTATTGTTTAGTTAGAGACAAGAGTTTCTTGGACTTTTTTGTTTATGCTGGTTTCAAACCTTAATCCTCAGCCTCTTGAGTTGCTAAGACTATAGGTATAAGCCACCAGAACCCAATCTTTCTTTCTCTCTCTCTTTCTCTCTCTCTCTCTCTCTCTCTCTCTCTCTCTCTCTCTCTCTCTCTCTTTCTTTATCTCTCTCTCTCTCTCTCTCTTGGTCGGACAGATATAAAAGTACAGTTGGTATTTAATTTTCAGGATTTTCCCAACCATCAGTTCAAACAGCTGTAGATATAAAATTTAAAAAGAACGTATCTAAATGGAGCATGTGCATTTTGTGTGATTGTTCCCTAAAAATATAATACAGCAAATATTTACAGTGATTTATATTATATTGTGTTATATTATCTATTGTAAAGTAATGTTGACATAATTGAAAATACATAAAAATTTTCATGTTGGCGGTTCACACCTGTAATCCTAACTACTCAGGATCCTAGACAAGAGCTGAGGAGTATGGCATTAGGAAAAAATAGTCAATATTCCATTTGCAAATAACCAGGAAAAAAATTCCAGGCTGGACTCATAGTTAAATCACCAACCTTCATTGGCTTTCAACTTTATATATGCTCAGATGAGCTCCCAGTTTTCCTAGATACCTTTAAAACCTTCAATGTTATTTCTTTGTGGAGCTGAGGATGGAACTCAGAGCCATCAGCTCTACTGCATTAGACATCCAGCCTTCCAAAGCTCACTTGTGGTTTATGGCAAGTTCCCACTGGTGGGGAGATGCTTCCCCCTTTCCTGGAATATGCCCCTGGTTTTCCAGTGGCCAAATTTTTGTTCTGCTCATCCCTCCACCTGGAATTCCCCACTCAAATCTCTGTCATCTGAAAATCACCAATCATTGAAGATAAGAGTCTAAATAACACTTCCTTCCTGAAATTTTCCTGATCTGTCTACTTAATCAGATTTGTCTTCCAGTATTTAGTGTCTGTCTCCTAGCAGCTATCACTTTCTGAGTTTTGTTTTGCCTCTATCTCTTGGTCTTAGTCCTGGAACTTATTTGGGCCTCTCAGAGCCTTTCATATGGAATATTGACCAGATGTAGGGTGTATAAGTATTTGAAATAGTTGACCAGTCAGTGAAGTGGGTTCATATCTGTTGACTGGCTGAGTGTGTATGTGTGTGTGTGTGTGTGTGTGTGTGTGTGTGTGTGTGTGTGTGTGTATTTCTTCTGTTTTTGTTTTTGGACTCTCACACATTTTTTTTTTGTTGGTCTTGGTGCTCGAACTCCTGACCTGGGCTGAATCCCTGAACTCTTTTTTTGCTCAAGGCTAGTGTTCTGCTACTTTGAGCCACAGTGCCCCCTCCTTGTCTTTGTTTTTGTTGGGAGGATTTTAGAGGTTACATCTGTTGGGTCAGCCACATCTGAATGTTTTATTTGAGAAGTGAAGCCTGAATGTATGGAGATAAGGAGACAGTCCTTTGTAGTGATCCTGATTTATGACTGGGACTGGCAGATATGAGGACTAAATAATGCTGCCTAATATCTCCCCTGAAGTCTGGCAAAACGCTATCAGAAACAGCACTTGTTTATTACAGGTCTAGAATATGCCCAAGACATGGTATGTATGTATGTATGTATGTATGTATGTATGTATGTATGTATGTATTTATTTATGCCATTCCTGAGGTTTGAACTCAGGGCCTCTTACTCTTACTTAGGTTTTTTACTAAAGGCAGGTGCTCTATCACATGATTCATCCCTCCACTTTATGCATTTTGCTGGTTTATTGGATGTAAGTCTCTTGGATTGATTTGTTCTGGCTGACCCCAAACCAAGATCTTCAGGTCACAGCCTCCTGAGTAGCTTGGGTTGTAAGTATGATTCACCAGTGCCCAGATCCAGCTATGGTTCTTTGAGCAAGAAATAAGAGTAACTAACACTTTTGGACTCTAATAGATGGCAGGTCTGCTATCGTTATATGACCTGTGTTCACTCATTTTACTCTAGTACTGTGAGTTGCTGAAACTATTATGAACAAGTAGATTCACGGAGAAGATAATCCACTGCTCTGCTGAATTTCATTCAATCCTTGCAACTTCCAATAGGGCACAGTGACTTCAGTTTACAGAAAGAGAAAAAAAACCTGAGTGTTCAAGACGTTAAACAACTTTTCCCGAAGATGAACTTGTGCTGAACAATTAGCCTGGGATATTAGGTGGATTTTGTCCCTTATCCCTGGACCATGTCAAGATTATCTCGACCTATCCCTCCAGTGACATCACTAACCCCTTTGAGAATTGTTTGAAGACTGGAAGGATTAGTTCAAGTGGATACCTAGCAAATAATTTGTTAGAACTAGGCTAAGGAAGCCGGGTGCTGGCTCACATCTGTAATCCTAACTCAGGAGAATCTGAGAACCGAGGTTCAAGGCCAGCTTGGGCAGGAAAGAGAGCAAAACAAGGTGAAGAAGTTTGCAGTACTTAATACACATATATGAAAATGGAAATCTGGCAGTATTGGCTCCTACCAACAATCCTAGGTACCAAGGAAGCTGAGATCAGAGGATCATGGTTCAAACCCAGCCAAGAGAAGAAACATTGTGAAACTCTGATCTCCAATTAGCCACCAAAAAGACAGGTGGAGCCTGTGGCTCAAGTGGTAGAATGCTTGCCTTGAGAAAAAAAGACCAGAGGCAGCACTCAGGCTCTGAGTTCAAGCCCCCAGGACTGGCATAAATAAATGAATGAATAAATAAATCAATGGAACAATGAAACCTGTTGAAAGTATTTTAAGAAGGGAAGGAGGGACTGAAGGAATGCACTGTGTGTGCTACCGTAAAATTCTTGTGCAACTAATAAATGCTAATGAAAAACATTTTTTTAGAGAGTAGGTTGTGGAGGAGAAACATTGTGCTTGTGAGATGGAAATTCTGGTGCTTTCCTCCCTGTGCATTGGGGATATGCTGTCAGGAAAATGATCTTGTATATTGATTCAAAGTTCGAAGCTAAGAGAAGCTGGTTTCCATTGTGAACTAAGAGCCATCTGCCTTTTGGAACCCCCAACTTGTTCTTTCTCTACTTACGCCTCACATGCAAGGAAGTCGTACCAAGTCTACCATGGCGGTAAGACCAGGTCACGTGCTGTGTATCCATAGACATTGAGGATTTTACAAAAGGGACACCTGATGCTATTGAGCATCAACAATTCCCACAGTCTCCAAGGCACACAGCTTTGGTGGCCCATGGGACCCCTGGCTTTGGTGCTCACCCTCATTGTAGACCCTGCTTTCTCCTGTGGCTCCCACATGTGCTCTGGAATCCCATGGGTTTCTGGCCAGTGCCTCAGCTAGGTCCTTTGTGAAGTAGCTAGTAAAATAGAGTGAGGAGCACGAGTTTAATGAGTGGCAAAGCCTGGGAAAGACAAGAGAAACGAGACTGTATGAAAGTCCCAAGCTACTGTACAATTAATCCAGTCAGCCATCTCGAGTAGCAATTTTCCGTTGCAATGTCTTACATTGCACAGAAATTACTAAGTCTTTTTATTCTACCCATTGTGTGGAGTCCAGGTTCCTTCAAGGATGAGTTTAAGGGCTTGAAAGCCTAAGTGAAGCCTGGTGTTCTGTTTTATTTTTCCATCCTCTCCCTCCTTCTTTTTTTTCCCTCTCTCCTTTCCCCCCTTCCTTCCTCCCTTCTTTCCCACCTTACTTTCTGCCCCTCCGGTCTCCTCTTCCTCCCTTTTCTTCTTCTCGTCAGTACTGGGACTTGAACTCAAGGCGGCAAACTTCCTAGCTCGTGCTATACGATGAGAGTCATGTCTTCACTTCTGGTCTTTTGGTAGTTAATTGGTGAAAAGATCTCATGAACTCTTATGTCGGGGCTAGTTTCTGAGACATTAGCCTCCTGTGTGATTGGGATTACAGGCATGAGCCACTAGTGGTAGGCTTTTTAATTTGTAATTTGTTTCCAGTCCTGAGATCAACTCAGGACCTGAATACTGTCTTTGGACTTTCTCGAGGCTACAGCTCTATCATTTGAGCCACAGCACCACTTCTGGCTTTTTTCTATGTATGTGGTACTGAGGAATTGAACCCAGGTCTTTGTGCATGCTAGGCAAGCACTCTACCACTGAGCCAAACTCCCAGACTGAATTTCATTTTTTTGTGGGGCTTGAATTCTGGGCCTGGGCAATGTCCTTGAACTTTTCAGCTCAAGGCTAGCACTCTATCACCTGGGCCACAGTGCTACTTCTGGTTCCCTGGTGGTTAATTGGAGATAAGAGTCTCATGAACTTTAGTGCCTGGCCTGGCTTTGAGCCTTGATCCTCAGATCCCAGTCTCCTGAGTAGCTAGGTTTAGAGGAATGAGCCACCAGCACCCAGCAAATTTATATTTATTTATTCTATTTTATGTTTAATTCTATGATGAACACACATGCATACCTGCCTTGATGTCTTTATCCAGAGGGAGGAAAAGGACACAAACTGATGACACAAAGATGGCTTAAAGAAGATTCCATTGGGATGTTATGAGCTTGTTTATCAACAGTGAAGAGAGAATTAAAAATAGGTGAAAGGCAGCACATGTGAGAGGTTACTGTTGCAATGTTGGTCTATCTGCTTCAGAATTCTGTCTTGCACTGGTCCTTTTCTCAGCCCAGTGCTAGTAGTTGGGAAAGGCTGGCTTTGGGCCCACTTCTTGTTTTCCGCTGGGACTGAGTGATGTCAGCCAGTGCACCCTTGATCTTTTCCAGAAGCAAGACTCTTTGATAAACAACATCTTCCAGGCAGGTAGCAGCTTTGTGCTTCTTTCCCTCCAGCTTATACAAGCTAGCAGTCTATAATACAGCTGTGGATTCTTCACTGGGTAAGGAATCTATCAAAACATCAATGTCTTTTGCTGTCTAGGCAATCAGTGCAGCAAACAGCTGAGCTTATTCTTCTGTGGGGTTAGCTGGCTGTCCTTGATTGAATGTTATTAAATGAAGCAGGCAGACCACACTGTTGAAGCACTCCAATGGCATTACAAAACGGGTCTGCAAGCCAGTTCACTGTGTCCTGAGGCAGTCTGCCATATTGTTCCCACACCTTTAAGTTTTTATTTCTGTAATGGGGTTTGAACTTGAGGACTTGTTCTTTCCAGGCAAGGACTCTACTACTGAGCCATACCCAGCCCTACTCTCCCCTCCCTTTAATGTTTTTGAGATAGGGTCTCACTACATAGCTCAAGTTGGGCTTGAACTCCCTGTGTAGTTAGTATAGCCTAGGCTAATCTCAAATTCTTGTATTCTTAGATTACAGGAGTGTGCAACCATGCCCAATTCTGTCTCTACATTTTGGAGGGGGTCTTGTTGACAATTGCTATTTCAGAAAGTGTGGGATGGTATCTCATTATTTCAGTTTGCACTTCTCTGATGACTAGTGATGCTGAACATTTTTCATATATCTCTAGGCCATTTGTATATTCTCTTCAGGCATGTCTTATCAGATCGCTTGCACACAATTAAAACTGGTCTTATCTTTACTGTTAAGTGAGTGTCTTCTATGTTCTAGGTATGAATCCCATCTCAGATGAGTTGTTCACAAGTATTTCCTCCAATTCTGCAGGCTGTCTCCTGTTTCCTTTGCTATACAGAAATCTGACACAATCCTATTTGCTAATCCTATTTTGCTTTTCTTGCTTATGCTTTTGACATCTTACATACAAAATGACCTGTGCTGATATTCTAAAATGTTTCCCCTACATTTTCTTCTAATACTTTCATAGTTTCAGCTTTTACAGGTAGACCCTTATTCATTTTGAGCTGATTTTAATATACAATGAGATAGAGAGAGAAGGGGAGGGAGTGAGGGGGAGGGCTCAAGTTTTATTCTTCTGCATGCTGGTATCCAAGCTTTTTAGCACCATTTATTGAAATGATTGTCTTTTTTCCAATGAGAATTTTTGGCACCTTGTCAAAGATCAGTTGTCTGATGATGCATGGATTTATTCATAGAATTTATGTATCATAAATGCTACATGTATCATAGAATGGTGCTATAATGATAATCGTAGAATAAATTCTGTTATTCATAGAATGTATTATACATGGATTTATTCATAGAATAAATATGTTCATTTTTATTCTTCCATCCCATTAATCTAGAATATCTTTTTGCATTTATTTGTATTTTTATTAAAATCTTTTGGTACTACTGATGAGAGCAGAAAAAGAGCTTGTTTGGGAAATCAGGGTGAAGACCCCCTGAGGTTTTGTATATGTGGCCATGGCCTTGAACTATCCCATGGACAGACCTCCTAGACATCACATCACCATGGCCTTGAACAATTATGCATGCGGGCCCTCGGGCTTCAGGTCATGGCCATTGCTCCTGTGAACAGTGGACTGATTGGATAGATAAGTGTGTATCATAATGGGTTATCCAGTCAGAGGGGCTAAGCTATGCATGGAGAGTTTGTGTGGAGCCTTGGGTTAGGTCTGGGGACTGAGATGACCCACTGGCTTTTCAGTGATCTGGAGAGGATGAACTCTCTTGGAGACACCCCATTAACCCTATTAACCCCATACCCAAGGCACAACAGGCCACATTCTCCCTTGGGACCCATCTGACTGAAGTTCTGTTGGCATCCTCCTGGGATTGTTCTACAAATACAAATGACTAGGTTTCACCCCCTGAACCTAATAAATTAGAAGCTCCAAGGGTGGCACCCACACCCCTGCAAGTGACTTTGGGGTATGCTACAATTTGTTCATCTTGAGTATGAGGGTAATGAGCTTGAATAAGATTAACTGCAAGAAACGCAAGCATTTCCTTCTCAGTTGTAGCTCTGTAGAATCACCAGGAGAGGGCAGTGACCGACTTGTTTTGGCTCTGCTAAGCAGAAGATGCAAGCAGCATCCATGGCAAGCTCTTGTCTGTTGCAGAAGTAAAATACAGGTAGATGAAGAAGGACTTCCAGAGGCTAGGGTATTGAAGAGACAACTAAAGATAACACAAGAATAAAATCGCCGCTGCAGCAAGCCAGCATTGCCAACTCGGTGGCATACAGGCCTGGGCATGCTTCTACAATTCCTATCGTCCCGTTCCTTCCATGTCTACCAGCCTTCCAGTTTCCCTTTGTTCTACCCCACCCCGCCCCTGTCAGGTTTTAGGGCTGACAAACTTTCCCACGCACTGCCAGTGGCTGAACATCTGCTGGTTGCTCATGCTCAACTATCCCACTCCCCCACCTTTTTTTTTTTTGCATGGTTCCCACCAAGGATGAGTAGGCTATGGCCTTTTCCCACTTCCTCAATGGCACCCACCAACATTGGTTCTCCTACTCACCTGTCATCTCTGTGTTGTATTCCTGTCCCTGCTCCGTTAACTTGCCAGCTCCTGTAGGGAGGGGCCAGAGGGAAAGAACTTAGTAGAGGCTCATGAGCCTCTTGTCCTTATTTTCTTTCTCCCTGGCATATCTATCCATCCTTAATACGCTGTCCAAACCACACCAGGAAATCTGGGGTTTTGGTGTAGAGGACACTGGGTAATGTGGAATTTTGATTGGTGTGTGTGTGTGTGTGTGTGTGTGTGTGTGTGTGTGCATGTGTATGTGTGTGTGTGCATGTGTGCATGCGCATATACGCACATGTATACACCAATACTGGGGCTCAAGTTTAGGGTCTCAGTCACTGTGTGTGTCTCTCTGATTGGTAGGACTACATCTCCACTTCCAGCTGTTTGATGGTTAATTGGAAATAGAGTTTCAAGAATTTGTCATCTTCAGATTATAGGTATGGACCACCAACACTTTAGAGTTTTATATTTATTTGTTTCATCATCTCTGAAGACAAATATGTAACTGGTTATGACAATTAATATACTCAGTCAAGCATGCATATTGTTTCTGCAATGGTGCTCAGGAAACACCAAAGACAGCCTTTTCCCCAAAGTGCAACTCAAAGTAATTCTTAAATGTTCAAAGCATTTCCCACCATTGCAGGGGAAGGAGGGGCTTCACTGGGGATTTGTGCTAGGAAAAGATGATAAGAAATTAAAGAAGACATTTTATAATTTTAAAGATTTATGAGATACCTTCTCTCTATATAGTGGAATTCTCACATCCTGTATTCTAAACACAACTACAAATGGAAAAGGCTGCATTATTCCAGGTGAATGAGGAGGGGCTGGCAGAGGAAGGCGAGATCATTAAGATGATTTTGTGATGGTAGATTCAACACAATAAACGCACACCAGGCATGAGGTTTTCCTCTTTGGGGCTGGGTTGTCTTCATTTCTACTGTGATCATTTGTTATTGTGGAATTGTTATCTTGACTTCTGAATACAAAGGAAGAAAATATAGAAGGCAAGCTCAGCACCACAGCTGTGTTCTGATTTGTCATTGTGATACAATGAGATCATTTGTTTTGTTTGCTTGTGTACTTTTGTTTTTGACCTGCCCCTTGCATGGCCTAAAATTCTAAAGCTGTTTCACTGTTTTCTGGCTAAGTAGGACCCATGCATCTTTATCTTTATGTTCATTTCCAAAAACTGAGGGTTAAGATAGCTTTCTTGCACTTCATAATGACAAAGTGATGTTTTCTACCATATCCCGAGAAGACACACAGCATCACCCCTAAGGGAGAAGTTTACCACAACAAATACCCACAAGTAAGGGGAGAAGCCTTTTCCCCTTTGAAAGTCATTTACTTACCTGTGGGCAAAGTCCTTTCTGTTTTAGCTAAGATTGGAGAAATTTACAAGGAACAAGCCAAGGCTAACGAGTTACTTTGATTCCTTCTTTATGGCAGTCTAGAGTCAACTTTACTCATTATAATACCGAATTTCCTACTCAGAAGCATTTGTGTCTGTCATCTTTCATTTTCCTTTATTTTATTATTTATTTTAGTGTTTACAGATAGGGTCACAATATAGCCCAGGCTAGCTTCAAATTCTTGATCCTCCGGTGTCTGCTGTGATTTCACGTGAGCCTCACCATGCCTGATTCATTTCCATTTATTGACCTGTGATCTATGACCTCCAACTGAACATGCTCAGAAATGTGTTCACGAGCATTCTTTCTAAATATTGGCTTTATGACCTGAAACTGAGCATGCTCAGAGATGTGCCTGCCCTCACATGCAATTTCCCATTTGAATGTGAATAGCTTTCTAAATAAAATCCACCTGTTTTCCTTGTTTGAAGAGCATTGCTTTGCAAATAAACTTAGAATTCTCCTTACTAGGTCTCCATGAGAAAGAAAATTCTCCCTAGTCTTTTATTTCCTGCTTGTGCTTGTTGGTTTTGAATTCACTAAGATGAGAACCCAGTGTGTTCAGTGATTAGTAATAGGAAGTCAAGAATGAAATAACCCCAAAGCTTGTGCTTTTCCTACTGTACCAGCTTCTTTGCATCTTGATTCATCTTATAGTCAGAGCTATACTTTCCTTTGTAGGAGCATAGCCTGTCCTTCTCTGTTACTCAGATAATAAACATTTTCTTGGGACTCAGAAAGCTGAGCTATTGAGCTGCTTGCTCAAGACCCATATGGTTTGATTATAGATCTCACCAGAGTCTCTCCTGCTTTCCAACTGTAAATTTCCCATAGAGACCTCCTAGTTGTTCATGACTAACTCCTTTTCTTGCCTGACCTATTATAGGCTGGATGTGTGAAATCTTCTTACTCCAGGTGTGTGTGTGTGTGTGTGTGTGTGTGTGTGTGTGTGTGTGTGTGTGTGTGTGTGTATGCCTGTATCTATACTAATATTAGACAGGAATTTAGGGTCTCATGCTCTCACTCTACCACTTAAGTCACAACTTTATTTCTGGATTTTTGCTGGTAAATTGGAGATAAGAGTCTCACAATCTTTTCTGTCTATAATAGCTTCAAACCTGATCCTCAAAGCTCAGCCTCATGAATGGTTAAGATTACTCATGTGAGTGTTTAGCACCCAGTTTCCTTGCTCCTGTTGAAGTGAGGAGCGATGGCTTATGACCCTGCTGGTCTTGTTTTGAAAAGTAAACACGAAGTTTCATTGGTGGATCAATTAGCTTTGACTGACATTACCATAACAGAGAAAGCGAGAAGGATATAAAAAAAAAAAAACCTTGAAACTACAACTCTTTGAACTAGTAATTCAGAATAGGACTTCATAAGAAAAAAAAAGGAGTAAGTTGAAAGAGTTGAAGACAGATGAATATTTCATTTTCCAGGACCCATAAACTTCCTTAATAACTTCTATGACGTTCAAGAAGTTGTTCTGTTTGAATGATCCGACCACTGTCCCACATAGCTTGAAGACAAAGGCATGCAGAAAGATTTCCTTATGTGTACCATGGTGACACATTTTCTGGATTCTACAGAAGAAATCAAAGAAAATGAGTAGCTGGATAGGTGGAGGCCTCTACATAGCCACCATTATCTCTTAATCTTTTAGTTGCTGACAGTAATTCATTCACGATAGCAAAGAAACCCCAAAGCCATGTTTTTCACTTGATCCCAGTTACCTGTGCCCATTCCAGTTTCCTGGTAGTAGATTCTGGCCAGTGAGTTCAATGTGGAAGTATTGGTGGGTACTTGTGTTCTTGTGGGTACTTGTGGGTACTTGCTGTTTGGCACAGCACTGCAATGGCTATAGCCATGACTATTCGTGAGAGCCATGAGGCCAAGGCTTTCTGCTTAGAGATGTAATGGAAAGCTGAAAGGAGCCTGAATACCCAAAGGTTACCATGCTCCCTTGGACAGCCATCCTCTAGCTTTTGCCAGGGACCTCGATGGCGTCCTGTCTCATGCATATAGACTACATCTAGTTGATAGGAGGTGTAATTTCTTCTTGTCCTGGTAGGAGCATATGGAAGCCTCCTGGATGAATTTGGATTATGGCTCAGAAACAAGCCTGAAATGAACTCTCATGACTGTTCTCATGACTTTTTTTTTTTTGCCAGTCCTGGGCTTAAGCTCAGGGCCTGAGCACTGTCCTTGGATTTTTCTCAAGGCTAGAGCTCTACCACTTGAGCCTCAGCACCACTTTCAGCTTTTTCTAAGTATGTGGTACCAAGGAATCGAACCTGGGTCTTCGTGCATGCTAGGCAAGCACTCTACCACTAGGCCAAACTCCCGGCCCTCATGACTTTGTTTTTGTCATCTCTTGCTCCTGCTCCTGCTCCTGGGAGATCCTCAGCCTCGTTCCCTGAGCTCCTCAGTTTCTAATGCCCTTCATTTGATCGACATCCTGCTCCATGTGTACCAACAATGACTTAATCTTGGGAGTTGCATTTGTAGGCCTGGCTTGTGGATCTGTATCTGCAAACCTTCTTTCCTTCTCCATCTCAGAACTGGTGAGTAGAAATAGAATAGCAAGACTCTCTGAAGGTCTGTGGTTAGAAATTCCTTCTTTTTGAGCTTATGGGATTTAAAAATCAGTTTAATAGTTGTAAGTTCCTGCGTACATGGCTTAGGTAGATGCCTCCTGTGTTGGGTGGTCAGCCAGGATTTCTCAACACTGAGAACCTACTGTTACAGTAGGTTGGGAAGTCTTGATTTTGGAGGAAAGGCATTTTAGAGCAATCTTAACAGAGGCTATAAATGGAAGGAATGCCACAGCCACCTGGCCTTGCAGTCCAGCCGTGTAATGCCTAGTAGCTCAGTCTCAGCTTTGGGATGTGTCTTTTTTCCCCCAAAGTTAACCTGTATCACTAGCTTAATTATAGTTTATCAGGGGGAAACAGGAGATGATTATAGCTTCCCCTGATGAGAACAGATCCCATCAGATGGAGGGATGAATGCTCTGAACTCTGTCCCTCCCTGTGAGACAACCCTGGTGCACAAAGGTTACAGTTGCCTCATTAGACTTCAGGGAGGGGAATTTGAAGTTGAGTAAGGTCTTTCTGAAAAATGTTCCCACATCTAGGGCTGTATTTAAATTAACCCTCAGTTCCAGACATGCCTTTGACTGCCCATTTGAAGGGTGTAGAGTTGCTTGCTTGGCAGAAACTCAGGAGCTCCTCTTTAAGGGACATTTCTCAACTTGTAGTCTTTGGACAATGGCCAAATGGCAGTCACAAGTTTCTCCCTTTTTGCTTGCCACAAAGGTGATACAAATTGCTAATGTTTCTATGCCAACCAATCAACCAGTGTCTTCCCCTCCCCCACCTTCATTTCCTGTATGATAGACAACAACATGGGGAAGAAATTTGGGAGGCAGTGTGCAGCCTCGTGGATTGCCCAAGCAAACCAACATAACGGATTTTTTTGTCCTTGCCCATCCTGGCTCTTTGTCTCTTGCTTTCTGTGTCATTGTTTGCCATGCACGTCACATAGAGGAAGGAATAATAGCTGCTAGGCTGGAAGAAGAGAGACCCCAGCAATTTATATGCAATCTCATTTCAACTCTTGGATTTGAAAGGGAGTTTTGCTTCCTTCCCCTCCCTGCTCTTTTTTCTTCCTTTCTTTCTTTTTCTTTTTTTTTTAAACTGCTGCTCAGCTTCTTGGGCTTAATGAGGCTTTTCTGAAAGGAAAGCTAGCAAACAACAAAACACGAAATCTGCCCTTTAAGCAGTTGCTTCTGGAACTCTTTATCAGAAGACAGTGCTGCGAAGGTGAGTCTGAGGATCTCTCTATTTAAAATTGACAGTCCTTCCAACTGGAGTCCAACAAGTCAGACTCTGTGTGGGATTCTTCCAGAACAGTGAAACCACCCATTTCATTAATACTGATAGGAAAAACTCACTTTCTCTGCATACTAATTACCCATTGAGTCGTTGCTAGCCTGAGGAGAACTGAATGTCCATGAAAAGGAGTAGACACTTAATGTCAGCGTGGAATATGCCAAATGCATTAGATAAGGTTGTGTTGGAATGAACACAACAGATGGCACAGATTTGACCTGTGTTTAGATGCTGTTTCACATAGCAAAGTGCAAATGCCTTGTCAAAGTCAGCTAAATTACCAGCAGTTTTTAACCATTTGTTTTTCAGTCAACTTATGCAAAACACTCACCATCATGATGATGCAGTGTCAACATTTTTGTGTGAGGGGTAGTGATATGGTTTGAACTCAGGTCCTTTTGCTCTCTAGGCAGGCACATAACCGATAAGCCATGCCTCCAGCTCTGCTTTGGCTGGTTCAAGAGAGGGACTTGCTTCTTGCATAGGCTCATGCAGGATGGATGTGCTGCAATTGCTGGGATGTTAGGAATGTGTACCATGCTTCTTCCAGTGAGATGGTGTCCCATGGAATTTTCTACCTGGGGTGTTCTCAAACTATGATTTCATGGACTGTAGCCTCCCATGCCGTTTAGGGCCACTGGTACACACCACTGTACCAAAATAGGGCTTGGAAAGTCTTCCCATGGTCTTTCCTGCCCAGGCTGGCCTTGGAACATAGGATTCACATCTCCAGGCTCACATGTAGCTCAGATTCTAAGCCATTGATGCCAGCAAAATATTTTCGGACTGGATCTCTATAATCCAGTCTTCCTTCAAACTTAGAATCCTTTCTCTTCTCTCTTCTCAGTGCTGGGATCACAAGCATAATCCGCATTTAAACCTCAATGTTTCTAGATGTTGGGTGAGTGTTCTAAGAAACATGGTCTAGAAGCAGCCCACTAGAATTTTTGCAAATGTGTAGAAAAAGTTTCAAGAATATTTTTGGCATGAGATTATCAGGCAGAAGAAGAAATGCTAGAGATTTTCAAAAACTGTCCAGGAGCAATGAGGAAGACCAATGTACTTTATATTATTTTGTGGCATCTCATGAAAAACTCTTGTTATCAAATAGGAAATTAGGAAATACTTGCAATATTTTGGGAATTATTCCTCTCTCAAGTTGTATTCCTATTTACAGGCTTTCTCTCTCTATTGATAGAATTTTGACCCAGGCACTCAAAAGCACTTCTGGACTGTTCAGCACTCCACATTTTAAAGTATTCAGAGACCCCAAACTTCATTCTTATATCAGTCTTTCCCTCAGCTCCATTTCTTGAGTCTGTTCATACAGTCAATCCAATCTTTCTTCCTTCCTTCCTTCCTTCCTTCCTTCCTTCCTTCCTTCCTTCCTTCCTTCCTTCCTTCTTTCCTTTCTTCCTTCCTCCCTTCCTTCCTTCCTTGCTTGTGTTGGTTGTGGGGCTTGAAGTCAGGGCCTGGGCATTGTCCTTGAGCTTTTCAGCTCAAGGCTAGTGCTCTACCATTTGAGCTATAGTGCCACTTCCTCAACCCAATCTTTCTAAGGTATGTAACCTTCCAGTTCTTTCTCACTTTGTTCCCTCCATCTAACTTTAAGCTAGACACATTATAGCAGAATGGAAAGACTGAGAAGTCCTTGTGTGTCCAAACAATGCTTGTCTTACAAACTTGCTGCATGAGCCTTCTTTCTAAATTCTATTACTTGAAGGAAAAATAATCAAGGTATTTTTTTTTTAAAATCCCAACTTGATACTCACAGTGCAGCTAAGCTGTAGAGTGCCTAGCAAGTATAAAAGACCCAAGTTTAAGCCATCACGTTGTATACAAACACCAATAAAAACTCCTCCTCAAAACTGTAAAAAGCCTAAATGAGAAGAAAAAATAATACCCTCATAATGGCATTGTATTAGAGCTCAGTTGGGAGAAACAGAGAAGCCACCTTTTGAGAGGTCACATTGGGAGTCTTTATTAGAAGGCCAGCAACTGCAGGTGGTTCTTGTCACAAAGACCCACGGCCTGTTCAATACACTTACCATTGTTAGAAAACTGAGCCCTGGCAGTAGTAAAGCAGAGAAAGTGCAGAAAAACAATACCAACCAACTAGTTCAACCCCAATCGAGAGCTGAAGTGGGATACCTTGGTGACTGGAGGAGAGCCGGGAGCCAGGAGATAGGGGAACACAAGCATGACATAATGGTTCCTGAGCTGGTCTGGGCCTAAATAGCATCAGGCTCAGGGGCAATGTCACAGGAAATTTGAGAATCTCACAAGTTCAAAGCACAAGACTGACAGGTCTAGTAACCTATTGTCCATGTCCTCTGACCCTGCCTCTAGGAATTCAGGCACTTCCATTACCTGGGAGTGGGACTTTCCTGCTTCTACCATAAAGACAAGATGGCGCCAGGTAAGCCTAATACCCTATCATCAACTAAGTGATCAAGATGGCACTGGTTAGATAGCGTATCCTTATTACAAAGGCACTCATAACATCAGGAGTTAGTGAGTGACATCATCACTAAGGATGCCCTCCCCCCATTTCATCAAGATTGAGGCTAAGCATCTTTAAATGTGTGAAGCCTGCTCAGCTCATTCTTGCCCAAAATAATCTCTTACTGTTCTCAACTGTCAAATATACTTGGTGTGGCAATTAATCTTGTAATGGTTTATGATCCTTTTGGATGGGCAGAACTTTTAATTATATCTCTGGTGAGACATAACTGGGCTGTGGAATTATCTGCTGCTTGCCTGTGAGATTTGGAAACCTTTGAGTGTGGTTTCTAAGTTGTTTGATCTCCAGGGCCTTTCACTGTGATTGATGGGCTCTTTGTAAGCACATCAATAAAAGCTGTTTGATTGAATATATACACACACACACACACACACACACACACACACACACACACACACACACACATATATATATTTCTAATGTTGACTGTTGTAGTTCTGACCAGGTAGTGCAAGGATCCTATTTGTAACACGTAAATATGTATTTGACAGGTTTTATGGTACCAATTAAAAGCGATGACTATTACTAGAGTTCCCAGCTATAAGGTCTGGCTCTGGTCTTACCCATTAAGTGAAAATAAAGTAATATATGTAGAAGAGGAAAAAATGAATTTATCTACGGTTTTGCCAACATTGGGGGGAAAAAAATCTCAATCTGAATCCATCTTGCCTATAGGAATGTAGTGTTCCAATTTACAGAAAAGATGAAACAAAAGGCAGGAAATCAGGCCTCAAGGCTGATATAATGGCCCCGACCTCATTCTCCTCATAGATTATCCTGGAGGCATCCCTGTTTCTAGATCCCTTTGTCATTTCCCTTTTTCTTGGTCATTCTTCAGTTCTGAGGGGCTTGAGGTACTGGATAAACTGGTTGGCCATCTATGGCTTAATTGGCATGTCAATTTCATCTAGGCACCTGAATTATAAAGGTGAAACAGGAGCTCACTGCCTGCAATGTGGGAAACATGCATGTGCAGAATACAAGCAACAGCCAAGATCAGAAGCTATCTAATACTTCCAGCTAAAGGAAAGCTAAGAGACATGCATAAAAATGTTCTTCTTACATTTCTGGTTTCGCTTATTTTTGGGGGGAGGATGGCTGATAGAAATGACTTCATTTTGATGTTAATGTTTCTCCTCCTCTTTCAGTGGCCTTGTTCTTAACAAAGGGTATTTTGGTCTCTATTTCATATCCTTGTGTTTAGGCTGATTTCATGTTGCAAAGGGGAAGTGATTGGTGGTTAGAGTCACTGTTTAAAACATGGCAGGAAGAATGGCTTAGAAAGAGTGATGCTTTGGTACACAACAGAATAGCATATTTGAATACAGGTACAAGAATTATTGCTTTGTTTACCAGTTACGACTATACCTACATAAGTGAGTTTTCATATCTTCAGTTTACTTTGACATATGACTTTATTGTCAGGTATTTGAAAATTGTACAGTTAAGCAAGGACTCTTATCTCCAGATAACCACCCAAATGCCAGAAGTGGAGATGTGGCTCAAGTGGTAGAGTGCTAGCCTTGAGACTTCAAGGACTTAAGTTCAAGCTCCAGTACCAGCACAAAGGTAAACACACACACACACACACACACACACCACACACACACACATACACATATAAATATACATACATACATATATATATAAATATGCTGAGGAAATCTTTTAAAAATAGTCTTATATCTGTCTTATATTAAAATGTAATATTATATTCATTTTGAAATGAGGATGAAAAATGCTGGGTTTTTCCTTACTGGCTCATGAAGACATGGCTCATATAATCCAAAATGACTATAGAAATATAGAGTGTTTATTAAGCCATTGACTAAATTAAGATATTTTTAGCATGTTAAGGCAACAATCATGATGGATAAAATTATATTAGGACTATTAGGTTTTAAATTTTACAAAATTTGAATCAATGAAACATTTGTAGCTCATTTAATCAGTGTTATAAATGAAACTTCACCTAATCATCCAAGATGTATATAACTGACTGACACTTAAATGTGCTTTAATTTCCTTTAGAATTAACTTCCCTTTTGCTTTCTTTGCTAGTTCTAGTGCTTGAATTTAGGGCCTGAGTGCTGCCCCTTAGCTCTTTAGCTCAATACTAGTGCTCTACCACTTGAGCCACAGCTTCTTTTGGCTTTCTGATGGTTAATTGGAGATAATAGTCTCATGGACTCTTCTGTCCAGGCTGACTTCACACTGGGATCATAGATTCCACTGGCCATTGGTGTCCAGCAGATTTTCTGAAGCAATTAAAACTCTAGCAGCAGAAACTCAAGAAATGATCTTGGTATTATAAAAACGCTATTCTTTTTTTTAGAGTAAATATGTTTATATTTAAAAGAGTTCGTAATCATTACACATAAGAAAGAAAAACTATTGGATAAAAGTTACCGTTGTGAATTAGAATGGCCTATAGACATATGAAGAAATGCTCGACATCTCTGGCCATAAAAGAAATGCAAATCAAAACAAGGTTAAGATTCTACCTCACTCCACTTAGAATGGCCAGGATCAAGAAAACTAATAACAACAGATGCTGGAGGGGATGTGGCCAGGAGGGATCACTACTACACTGTTGGTGGGAGTGCAAGCTCGTTCAACCACTCTGGAAAGCAGTATGGCAGTGCCTCAAAAGACTAAACATAGAGCTTCTCTACTTGGCATTTACCCAATCATCCAGAAACAAGGACATACTAAATCCACTAGCACAACAATGTTCATTGCAGCACTATTTACCATAGCAAAGATATGGAACCAACCTAGATGTCCCTCAGTTGATGAATGGATCAACAAGGTGTGGTATTTGTACACAATGGAATTCTATGCTGCTGTCAGAAAGAATGACATCACCCCATTTGTAAGGAAATGGAAAGACTTAGAAAAAATCATATTAAGTGAAGTAAGCCAGACTCAAAGGAACTTAGGCTCAATGGTTTCCTCATATGTCATAATCAGTAGAAACCTTGGGCTCTACTAGCAGAGATCTGCAATAGAGCAAAACCTTCATACATAAGGCCATATAGTATGACACTAAATGAAAGGACCTCTAGGATATAGAAAGAAAAGCCATATAATGAGTGATTGTTGCCCTTAATGTACTATGTTATCTCTCATCTCTTTTACTGTCCCTTGGTTATCTCATATTGTTACAATATTTCACCTTGTTATCTGATATATTTTATATATGCCTAATTGGTTGTTTGAAATAGGAGAAGGAAGGGGGAAAATCAAGTTGGGAGGGGGGGAAGGAAATGGGAAACAGGACATGAGAAAGGGTATCAATATTTGTGAAGTAATGTACCTTCTAGCTGATGAATATAATGTAAGCCTTCTATTAATTAAATAAAAAGTATATGAAAAAAAGTTACTGTTGTGGCACAAAAGAGTCAAACACATGTAATCTGATGTGTCTCACTCATATTCTTTTTTTTTTTTTTGGCTTGTTCTGGGGCTTGAACTCAGGGCCTGGGCACTGTCCTTGGGCTTTATCAAGGCTACCACTCTATCATGGGAAAAATTGCTATTCTTTATAGCTTATCCTTTTGTAAATTTTATAAGTAGGTCAATAATGCTGTCCAGGAAGTGAGAAATGACATATATCCTATTACTTCTTACTATGTTATGTCATTGACATTCATTGGAAAAGAATTTAGATGTGTGAAAGAGAAACCAAACATTTTTAGAATTTTGTCTTTAAGTCTATGTGGCAGTGATTGTATATAGAGATCCCCTTCTTGAATACTTGTTTGTTAAACATGACATTTGAAATATGATGCAAAAATCAATGTTAATAAATTCTTGAATAATAAAATTGTAGTAATGTCAAATATCATGTCATTTTTAAAAGTAAAACAAGATGGTTTACAAATTAAAAAAAAAAAGAATTCTAGGAATATGGGCTGGGAGTTTGGCCTAGTGGTAGAGTGCTTGACTAGCATGTACAAAGACTCAGGTTTGATTCTTCGTACTGTATACATAGAAAAAAGCCAAAAGTGGTGCTGTGGCTCAGGTAGTAGAGCTTTAGCTTTGAGAATGCTCAAGGACAGTGCTCAAGCCTTAGTTCAAGCCCCAGGACTCAAAAAACCTCCAAGGAATTCTAGCAATGTGCATTAAATAATTATAAACTCTTCAGAATTCAGTTTATGTCTAAATTCATTTGTAGTAGCTTTCTAAAAGACTTTTTAGATAAATTAATATTCACATCTATCTCAGATCTATACTCCAGACAAACTATGGATATCATTTGTAGCTGTAATTGGTATATATCAAAAATATAACCTATCTCTGATGTAAAAAGCCTAAGATTTATATTTTCAAATATTTTAAAATAACATGGACAACTTCCTGTCATAAAAAGAATTTTTGAACACACTTCTGAAAATCATAAAAAATGTGAACAAAAATTTCTAACATTTTCATTATAGTATATTGGTGAGATTCTTTGATCTATTACCACACTATATGTAGATAGTCTATATACATAGAGAGAGGTATGATGTCACACTCCATATATTGTTATGTAACTTTCCTATTTTATTTGTCACAAAATTAAAACTGTCCCCAGCTGGCTGTGGTGGTAATCAATGAGGAGAATGAGGCAGGAGGATCATGAGTTTGAGGCCAGCCTGGGCTACACCTTTAAACCTGGCTCTGGTGCCTCATACCTGTAATCCTAACTATTCAAGAGGTTGGGATCTCAGGATCTTGGTTCAAAAACAGGAAGAATGTGCATAAGACTTTTTTTTTGTGCCAGTTCTGGGGCTTGAACTCAGGGCCTGGGCATTGTTCTTGAGCACTTCTGCTCCAGTCTACCACTCTGCACTTTAGCCACAGCACCACGTCTAGCCTTTTCGGTGTATGTTGTACAGAGGAATTGAGCCCAGGGCAACGTGCGTGCTAGGCAAGCACTCTACTGCTAGGCTACACTCCCAGCCCTATCAGACTCTTATCTCCAACTGACTTCTAGAATACTGGAAGTGGCACTGTGGCTCAAAGTGCTAGAGTGCCAGCCTTAACCAAAAGAGCTTAGAAACAGCACTCAGGCCCTGAGTTCAAGCCTCATTTCCAACAAAAAAAAACCCAAAATAAACATTGCTTCTATCTTAAGTTTTGAATCCTAGATATTTATTTTTGTTTTTAAAGTTCAGATGCATACATACATACATATAACTGTACCTAGATATATAGACGTATTTATAGAAAGATATAGATATCTAACGAAATGCTGATTTTATCTTAATAGCTTGATTCCTAGATATTTATTTTGTTTATAAGTTCAAATACATATAGATATGATGTACTTATATATAAATATAATACATATCCATGTAGTATAATATATATCTGTTTAGATATCAAACAAATATATAAATATATAGATATCTATATAATACCTATATAAATATGTAGGCACATATACATTAAAAGTCCAGTTCTCATCATGGGTGATATAAAAATAATATCAAAAACACTTATTCAAAAAATATAAAATTTCAATACAATTTTACCATACATGAACACTTTTACATTAATTCAAATTTTATCATGATATTTGTTACATAAATATATTTTATCTCACATGATTATAACAAAGGTTATAAAAGATATTGGAACAATTATGAAAATGAATTCAGTTATCACTCAAATATGGAATGTGTGGCTTTTATGTTGTTGTTTCTTTTGTTCTTTCAGAATGACCTGGCCTTTATCTTAATTTGGAGACTTTAAGAAGGTAATCATGTGTGTAAAATCTAAGGTGGCTGATCTTGCCTTTTTTATTGCAATGTGTGAGTGTAAAACCTAGATGTTGGCTGGAAAGCCATGTTTTAATATAGTGTGAATGTGGAGAATATGGATAAACAGTGAGTGAAACTAGAGGTAAAATAACTCCAGGTATTTCTTATTTTTGCTTAAACTGTTAGAAGCAAAAATAGAGCTAGTGTAGCACAAACATTTTAAAATTATTTATATCTATATCTATAGTAAATTAGATATAAAATATTTAACCTCATGCTATTATTTAGAATAAAATGCAATATCTATCAGCATTGAAATAATGTTGAGAGGCATAATTGCAGTAATGTTGAGTAGAAACTTTGTTATTTCAATGGCAAAAAGTAGCCCTACTTTAACCCTTGCTGAATACATGTGTGAACCTCAACATTCTCACTTAGAGCAAAGTCTGCAGCCACGCCAAAACAAAAGTTCACATTTAAGATTTCCCTAATATAAAGCCACATAGGGATTCATCTGAGAAAACCATATTATGTATTTTTTATTTTTGGTGCTGGGTCCAGGGCTTAACCCTAGCGCCTAGGTACTGTCTTTGAGCTTTTTTTTTTTTCTCAAGTCTAGCACTTTACCACTTTAGCCACAACTCCACATCCAGATTTCTGGTGGTGAATTGGAGATAGAATCCCATAGACTTCCCTGCCCAGGCCGACTTCAAACTAGGATCTTCAAATCTCAGATGCCTGAGTAGCTAGGATTTCAAGTGTGTGTGAGAATGACATCTGGCTAACAATGGCATATGGCATATGCATCCATGATTTTTATATATTCAGCAACCTCAGTAAAATATAATATTTAACAATTATGTATATAAAATGACCCTGGAAAAGAAAACCAGAGCAATAATCCAATAAAGGCATTTTTCCCCCTTTGATGGTTCTGTGACTTAAACTCCCTGAGCACTGTTCTGAACTTCTTTGTGTTCAAGGCTAGCACTCTACCACTTGAACGACAGCCCTACTTCTGGCTCTTCTTGAGTGGTTTATTGGATATAAGAGTCCCACAAGCTGGGTGCAGTGCTTCATACCTGTAATCCTAGTTACTCAGGAGGCTCAGATCTCTGGTTTGAAGTCATACCGAGCAGAAAAGTTCCCATGAGATTCTTCTGTCTAATTAATTACTCAAAAATAGAAAATGGTGCTGTGGCTCAAAGTGGTAGAGTACTAGCCTTGAGAAAAATAGAATTCAGGCTCCAAGTTCAAGCCCTCACTGGTGCTAAGCCTGGCTAAAGGATTTTTAATATGCTTTTAAGACTCATGATTTTGAGACACTCTAATACTATTTCTATAATTATGCATTAAGGTATTTCTACACTTTCGTAAACTCATGGTTGGTAACCTCCATATATCAGGAATTCTCAAATATACCTAAAATAACATTCTGAATAATATCCCAAACATTTCCTGTGCCCTTTTTTTTTCTATTAGCATTGGGGTTTGAACGTGGGGCTTTGCATTTTTTTCAGAAGATGTTTTATCACAAGCTAACTCCTTTTTGCTCTGATTATTTTTGTGAGAGGGTCTTGTTTACTTCTAGATTGCTGTCTATTTCACTCCCCACTGTAGCTAGGATGACAATTTTTAATTTATTTTTATTTTTTATTATTGGGGTAATGTATAGAGGGGTTACAGTTACATTCTAGGATGACAATTTATGACAATTTATGCCAATGAGATTGAACTTCTCTACTCATGTTGGCCTAGAACAATGATCCACCTTCTCCTAGCTTCCCATGTAGCTAGGATAATAACCATGCTAGCTTCTGGTCATTGGTTGAAAAGAAATGTTATACAATTTTTTGCTCTGATTGGTCTCAAACATCCATTCTCCTCATGTCAGTCTCCCAAACTGCTAGGATGACAAGCATGAGCTAGAAGTTCTGGGCTTGTTTTCTATTACTTTTAAGTACTTGAAAATTGCAAATTGAATTCCTTTCTAGAAGCTCAGTTAGAAGAAAATTTGAACCAAACATATTTCTAGAAATTTCGTGAGCTATTTGTCACACAATGTTTTCTTTTAAACATAATCATTGTTCAAAATCTAGTTTTTTTCACTAATTAGAATTAAGAGTAATTAAACCCATAAGAGTAACATTTATGTTTTGTATTATGTAAGCAGCTGAACAAAAATTTGCAGCAATTTGACAAACTTTCTGTCCTATGACTTAATAAATGCTACTTTACATTACTATGTAGATCTGTGTGTATGTACATATGTGTCTGTATGTACACACTTCATATGTGGGTCATCCTCACAAATAAAAGGCTAAAAGTTTAAAGCAATATCAGTTAAACATTGTGACTATTTTATAACTCAATATCAAATGAATTGCACTTATCCAAATTATAGGGACTCTAGAGTTTTTAAAATTATGAACAAATGTGACCTGTGTCATCTCAAAGCTCTATTGCTTAAAGCTTATTCCCTCTAAATCATTGATTATATTAGATGAAAATACTCTTTAAGTCTTTATTTTTAGATATATATTGTCTCTCTTAATACTTGTTCTTAAAACTATTAGAAGAGTTAGAAAAACAGGTATCTCTTGTTGTTTTTTCTTTTTTGTTTTTGCCAGTCCTGCCAGGGGCTTGAACTCAGGGCATGGGCACTGTCTTTGGGCTTTCTCAAGGCTAATGCTCTACAATTTGAGCCACAGTACCACTTCTGAATTTTTCTGTGTGTATGATACCCAGGGCTTTGTGCATGCAAGGCAAGCACTCTATTACTAGGCCATACTCTCTGCCCCCAAACAGATATCTATTAATGGTGACCTTATTATGTTTTTATATAGGAATGATCTATGAAACACAAACATAAAACACACATAAATATATTATTATCTTTTCATAGAGTTTTTCAGAGTACTTAAACTCATAAGACAAGAGCAGTTTAGTAATGTAAATTTACTGGGTCAATAAAAAGTTAAATACAAATTATATTTATGGAATATATTTATGGAATATTATATTTATGAAAAATTAGAAGTTGAAACTACCTGGTTATATGGATAAACCTTATGACCTTAACTGTAAGTTTTAAGTAAGACTGAAACCATGAAGTTTTACATATGAACACATTACTTTAATAAAGATCGGGGGAATACATCTGAAGCACTTTATTTTTAAGTATGAAAAATAGAACAGTGAGATCTGTTGAAATTATTTTTATTATTATTTCCAGAGCTGAGGACCAAACTCAGGGCCTTTCGCTTCTCAGTCAAGTGCTCTTCCACTGAGCTAAATCCCCAACCCCTTGAAATTATTTTAACAAATTGGAAAAGCAGAATAAGAGTGAGAGAATTGTATATAGCATGTAAAATCACAATAAAACCTTCTTGAACAACTAGTATATGCTAATAAAATGCTAAAATAAGACCCCTTGACAATTTTGATTTCTTTAGTCCCAAATGAGTTTAATTCTTTAATACTTTCATTAAAGCTAGACTTGGGTTAAAAATCTGACTAACCAATTTTCTTTGAAGAGACAGCAGAAAACAAATGCCCCACCCCAAAGAAAGAGAGCAAAGCCCTTCATATATTAACTATAATTGTAGCTTTAGAAGTTTATTATCATTATTTTTATTATTAAGTTTATTATTATTGTTGTTGCTGATGATGTTCATCCTTTTTGACAATCCTGGAGGTTGAACTTTGGACCAAGGCTCTGTCTCTGAGCTTATTTTTGCTCAAGGCTAGTGCTACCATGAGAGCCACAGCTCCACTTTCAGCTTTTTCTGTGATTATTTGTAGATAAGAATCTCAAGGACTTTCCTGCGTGGCTTTGATCTGCTATCATCAGATCCCTGCCTCCCAAGATGCTAGGAATATAGGCAGAAGCCACTAGTGCTCAGCTTCAGAATTATTTTAAAGAAGCTCTCACACAAAAATATGTGTACAAAACACATTTTAGATTAGACATGCCAAGAATAGCAAGGTTTGCCGGATACTTTTTTAGTTCTTATTTGGTTAAAGTTTCATGTTGGTGGTTGAAGCAAGAGCAGTAAGATGATCTTCTTAATGGGAATTTTTAATGGGAATTCGGAGCCAGATCTACCATTTTGTTTGTCTCAGAAAACCCTGATAGTGAGTGTACAAGAAATACTTAGGAGCTGATTTTGCTAGTTATTGTAGACTCCTCAAATGAGCTAGGGAGATAACTCAAAGCATGACAAAAAGACTTTCAGTAAGAGAAATGACAGAATCGATAGAGAAATGGAAACATGAACTTCTTTACAGTTTGGGGGAGATGGAGTTTCTCTCCATCGTACCCATGCCAGTGCTGTGACTTATAGGAAAAGAGAAGGAAGTGTGAATGTGGAGATGTCTTTTCTCCAGCCTTAGGGCTCCTGTGTGTGGTTCATCCTCATGCCCAGAATAATTTCCTGAAGCAATTCTCATCCCTAGGATTCTGGTTATATTACTACTCAAAGTCCTAGCTAATGATTATGAGGAAATAGATGAAATTGTAAATACCCAGCCTGCTGGAATCCTGGCCTTACCAGAATCATTTCAAAATGATTTCCAATAGTTATAACTTCCTTACAGGACAGTGTGGGCTCCCCACAACAGTGAATTAGGGGGACCAGCTCCATTGCTGCAAAGTGGATGAATTGAGAACAAGCTAAATCTGAAGATTAAAATCATTTCAGAAGAAGTGTTTCATGGAATATTAATACATTGGCTGCAAATAATATAAGCTAATTGGAGCATTAAATCTTCGCAACAATATATTAACTACAAAGGAATTAATTTGTAAATGAATATTTTGTTTCTCTCTTAGATTTACATTTGCTGAAAGGAATGCTGGGGATGGCCACCAACTGAGGCAGGAGAGACTAAAGTACATGTCCAGCAAAATCAAAACCTGGAGTTCAAGCCCCAGTACTACTTACCTATTAAATAAATAAATAAATAAATAAATGAACAAGTAAATGAGAAATGAGTATTTTCAAAATGATCACCACAATGTTTTTCTTGAATTCTAATGCAGCAATCAGATCTGGAATTAACAAATTTTACTGAAGTCTAATATACCTTCATTTAGAGAAAAGTAGGCAGATTATTTTTTCATCCATGACTCACATAGATACAATTTTCCAAGCTCCTGAAACTTTTATGGCCATATAGAATCCCAAGAGTGAAAAGTTCAGCATCATTAACTCCTGAAGCTCACGAAATTCTGAAACTGACATATCAGACAGTTGCTTCCTCCCCTGTTGGCCAACATTAATAAACAAGTGCTTGTAATTTTAGAGTAATTATGACTCCATCCATGTGTGATCTTCTAATAAAGTCAAAGAAAGAAATCCACAGCAAAGAGGTATTTTTTTAGTTCTTAATTAGGAAGATAGCAGCAAGTTTCAATGATCCTGAGTTTCTTCTAAGTCTTCTTATAGCATTGCTCTTATTTAAAGTTATGGTCAAGTCAGAGCACTGTAAGAAGCCAATCAACAGCACCATGCTTTCAGCTAGGAAATCCCTTTCTCTACTACTTTCAGAATTAGTGCTATTAATCATGCAGTGCGTTTGCCATTGGCAGAAGTGGTTTCTTCATTTTTGAAGTTAGCAAAAATAAACGTGTGTGTGTGTGTGTGTGTGTGCGTGTGTGTGTACCATTGGAGGTTATTAACAAGTATTAAATTTAAACATCCCTTGGTGTAAAGATTCTACATCTGACTTCCCTTTATTCCAAGGTGGCTGCAAAGTGAATAGTTCAGAGTAAATACAGAATGGAAGCAAAAATGCCACGATTTTCTTGTGCTTTTAATTTACTTAGGGGCCTAAGTAAGGAGTCAGCGCTTCTCAGCAAAAGTACTTTCTAAGTACCTGTTACAATTTCCTATCATTTCTCAAAGGTGAGAAAAGAGTGTTCTCTCTTTGGACCCCCTGAAGACCACTAGAATTGTCTATTGATCAAGAAAATCTTAGTTGATGATTAAAATTGAGAGAACACCCACTTGATAGTGACTAAAGTCTCCAAAGAGGTAGATTAGGGTTTGGGGAAGGAACTTGAAAGTGGGTGCAGTTATCAAGTGGAAATCTGACTGAGATAGAAAATGTTTAGGCTATCTTTCCAAAATTTGTGCACTAAAGATTTGCAACCATAGATTTCTGGAACCGGTGGTAGAGCTCTTGTTTGATTTCTGATCATTCATTCATGTGTATAATCCATGATATTGTGATCAGATTATTTCAACATTTCTGTCTGTTTAACTCATCTGTCTGTATATGCATTTATCCATCATCCCTTTCAACTAATGCTCCTTAAACACTCTTTGTCAGGCACTGGGCTGGATATTACGAGTACACATACAAGTGATGACAGGAGTTTTTGCTCTTTATAGACCCCTCAGCCTAGCAGGAATAACAAATACCTTGGGATGTGGTTCCACCAGCAAGGGTATAAATAAGAGTCTGAATGAATTAGATATGACAGGAATTCTAGGTTGCTGACCAGCAGAAAATTCTAGGTTGTTGGTCAAGTGCCATGCTCAGAGAACCAAGGAGCTTTGGCTTTTTCTCTTGGAACTAGATTCAGTCTTTTTACTCTGGTGATTTTTTGTATTTTGCTCAGATCACAAAATTTTCCATCTACTAATTTGACGTTCCTAATCTCTTGCTCGAGATTAACTTTCCTTGAGTACTTTCTGCTGCACAGACACTTGCAAACTACTTTAGTTGTGTCTAAGAGGCAGACTTGAATGACTAATATTTTTGTGGACATGACTGGGCCATAGTGTTCCAGGTATTTGAGTGTGTCTGTGAGGTTGTTGGGTGAGATTAACATTTGAATTGACAGACTCACTGACATAATTGCTTTCCCTCATATGTGTAGATCTTACCCAGGCAGTTCAAAATCTGAATAACAAAAATATCCAGTAAGGGAGAGCTCTTTCCTGTGACTGCCTTTGATCAAGAATTTCTTTTAAATCCTTATCTTTGTAGTTGATCTGAAATTTTAGTGCTTCCTGGGTCTCAAACCTGTAGACTTTTGCATTGGAGCTAGCTTGGTCTCCATAGTTCTAATTTAAACCAACACCCTTCCCCCACATATCTCACTTGTGCAGGCTAGTGCACGTAGCTTTAGTATTTTCCTACTCTTTCATACTAATAGATGGGAAATTTGTTTGTTTTATGGGACATTGCACTATGTCTTGTTATGTCAAAGTAGATTACCAAAGTTGTGTACTAGCTACCATTTTTTTGGCTTCAAGTTAGTAGTCTTTTGGTTTGAGTAATAAAAATCTAACTACTGATTTTTTTGTCAGTCCTGGAGTTTAAACTCATGGCCTAGGCACTATTCCTGAGCTTTTAAAGCTCGTGTTTAACCTTCTACCACATTGAACTACAGCTCCATTTCCAGTTTTTAGGTAGTTAATTGTACTTAAAGAGTCTAATGGACTTTTCAGCCTGGGCTGGCTTTGAACCACAATCCTCAGATCTCAGCCTCCTAAGCAGATCAAATTATAGGCATGAGTCACCAGTGCTCAGTAGCACTGCACTATGTTAAGCAAAACAGCAACCAGAAATCCCATTCTCCAAATCCCCAAGAAAAATTTGAACAATTCTCATTGGGACTGGACCTTTTTGCATGATGGGAACATGAATGAACACAGATATATTTTACATCTCAGGACATCTCTTTCCAGGGGAGGAAACTTACTCTTCCAAACAGAAGAACTCTAGAAAAGGACTACCTACCCACAAACTTAAAACAAAGGTTTTAATCATTTTAAGTAGTTATACAAAAGGGTTTCAGTTCAGCGTGTCAGTTTGTGGGTTACAATCCATCCTGATCAGGGTCATAGTTTTCCCCTCACCCAGCCCTCCCAACTCTTTATCAATTCCTCAATTGTTCCAGTTCCACCTTCAAATATATACATTGATATTATGACTGCATTCACCCACTCTTTCTTTCTCCATTCATCTACCCATCTCCTTCATAACTTTCCCCTCCTATAACATGTTACTATTCTGTCACTTGTCTTCATTTATGTTTTTTATGACAATGCTCTCCATTTTCAATTTCTGTAAGGCAATATGTCTACCTTAGTTTGGTCTCTGAATTAACCTATGCAGGGCTTTCCACATAGAATGTAGAAAGAAATATCCGTTGAATTAATTTATCATGTGTCTATCATGTTCCTTATAATTAGTATACATTTTATATGTTCTCTGATAACCACAAAGGGCATAAATATAGTATATTTAGTGTATTACTAAATGTGTGTGTGTGTGTGTGTGTGTGTGTGTGTGTTGTAATGGCTTACACTCAGGGCTTTACCCTCTCATTTGGTTTTGCTACCTTCAGATGGATTTCTAGTACTTGAATCCTGCCTTCAGTCTAGAATTTTGCTACTTAATTATAAACGGAGTCTCATGGACTTTTCTTCCAAGATTGGACTTGAATTTAAACATAGAAATGTGTCTTGGAGGTAAGAAGAGGTAGAGGTCAGCAGAAAAATTGAGTGTTGTACAGTGACAGAAGAATATTGCTTGTGTTATAAGGTAATACCATCTTCAGTAAGTATAATCAGTGAAGAGAAGGCTCTCATGGGAAGGAAGAGGCTGGTCTTTATAGGGAAGATAAAATTCCAAAGCAGAGGTACAGCCCTGGAGGGCTCATCTCCACTAATATGACTAGAAGAGTGAAGCAGAATGTAGATTACATGTTTTGGAGCTCATTGTTTTTTTTATTTTTTGAATTTAATTTAATGTTGTAAAGGTTACAGTTGCTTAAGTAATGACTACATTTCTTGATGAACACTGTTACTCCCTTTCTTGATTTTCCTCCCCCGAGTTGTAGAGTTCATTTCCAACTTAGCATTTTGTGAGTATTGCTGTTGCATTGGTTCATTCTTTGTCCTTTGTTTTTACCATTTTGTTATTATATTTCCCAAATCATATAAACATGTATATAAGACACAGGGTACTAGAATCAAACATAGTGACTACAGGGGGTCTATCAAAGGGAAAAAGAAAAAAGGAGAGTTTCATCTTCATACAGTACATTAGAAACAACAACATCAAAAAGAAACCACCAAAAAAGGGAAAACAACCTACTGTTTCCATTGCTAATACTGATTAGCATCATTTTATATAATCATAGTAATTGAGTTGAAAAGATCCTTTGCTAGGACTGTCCTAGACATCATATACTAATAGTTACAAATGAGGGAAACCATGGAGCCTATGTTTCCTTTGGTGTGCCTTATTTCACTTAATATGGTGTTTTCCAAGTGTTTCCATTTCCTTATGAATAGGGTAATGTCATCCTTTCTGATGGAAGCATAGAATTTCATTGTATATGTACCACATTTTCTTGATCCATTCATTTACTGAGGCACATCTATGTTGATCCCATACCTTAGCTATGGTAAATAATACTGCAGTGAACATAACTGTGCTGGTAGTTTTGGTGTGGCCTTCTTTGTGATCATTAGTGCTCAGGAGTAGGATTGCTACATCAGAGAGGAATTCCATGTTTAGTGTTTTGAGGAACCTCAATACTTACTTCCAGAGTGGTTGAACAAGTTTACATTCCCCAAAAAAGTGGATTAACATTCCCTTTTGACCATATCCCTATCAGCATTTAAAATTATTTGTTTTCTTGATAATTCTTTCTCATAATCATTCATTATAATTTCTTTAATCCTAGTCTGAGTCTGCCTTTCTTTTTTTCCTTCCTTCACCCTCTCCCTTCTTTCTCCATGACTTTGTCGTGTTCCTCCTTCTCTTCCTTCTCCTCTCCTCCTCCTTCTTTTCTTGATATCTCTCTCTCTCTCTCTCTCTCTCTCTCTCTCTCTCTCTCTCTCTCTCTCTCTCTCTCTCTCTCTCTCTCTCTCTCTCTCTCTCTCTCTCCCCTCCCCTCCCCTCCCCTCCCCTCCTCTCCTCTCCTCTCCTCACCCTTTCTTCCTTTCTCCTTCTATACTGGTACTGAGAGATTGGGTTATGGGTTAGTTTTTTTTTTCCCTCAAGGCTAGTGTTCTATTGCTTGTGTCATAGCTCCACTTCTGGCTTTTTATTGGTCAATTGGATTAAGTATCTCTTGAATTTGTCTGCCCGACCCTTGGGATCATTTGCTTGAATGTGATACTTAGATCTCAGCCTCTTGAGTAACTAGGACTCCAGGCACAAGGCACTGGTACTCAGCTTAATCCTAGTCTTTAAAGGGAAGGAAACAGTTTTTCTTGTCACTTTGCCTTTTCTTTCTTTAAAAAAATCGATTGCTACTTCCTGTTCTAAAGAACATTTAGAAGATTCTTAAATCTCCTGTGACCTCATTTTGATTCTCAAGTTTCATTAACAGTTAGTTTCCTTTGTTCAAATGCACACTCTACGGAAGACTGAGGTGAATGGCTTAACTCCTTAAAATTAACCTTTGCAGCAAAATATACTGTCTTAAAAAGGTTACACAATAAGCAAGAGGTGAATAACAATTTCAGGAATTATATGTACCTAACCAGTGATTAAAATGCTGTATTTTTAATCATTACCTTGAGTTCCTAGATAAAGAGAAACAGTCTTGTTGGCCATCGAGATCTAATTAAGCACACAGCTTTATTGAGAACACGTGTGAGTTGGGATATAATAAGGATGCTGGGTCTAACTGGCGCCATCTTGTCTTCATGGTGGAGGAAGGTGAAGTTCCATCCCCAGATGATGGACATGACTGAATTCCTAGAAGCAGTCACAGAGACTTGAAGGATAGGTTACTGGACCTGTCAATCCTGTGCCTTGAATTTGCAAGAGTCTCCCGATGACCCTGCCCCCTGACTAAGATCTGACCAGCTCAGCTGCCATTGAGCAGTAAGCCTCGTATCTGCTGACTCTCTTCAGGTCACCATGGCGTTCCACTTGAGTTGATACTTTGTTGGAATTATTTTTCCAGTTCTTTTTTTTTTTAACTCTCTTATCTCATGGCTTGGTTTTCTAATAGTGTTAAATGTACTCAAGCCTGCAAATTTCCTGGCTTTCTAATAAAGGTTCCATATGTCACCTCTCTGCATCTGGCAATTGAATTCCTGTATAACAGGGACAGGAAAAAGAAAGTAGAAAGTTATGTCATTTAACATATATAACACCTTGATCCTTTGCTCCTAGATCCTGGTGGGCTCCTTAAGCTTTGGTGATAGACAAATGTGCAGAGGATTGTAACATTTGTGTCCCTAAACTGTAAGGTACAGTCGGTATTATTTGCAATGTGATCACTTTATAATTGATTAGTTTCATTCACAGGAGAGGCATTCTGTTTCTAAGACAACAAAGAATTAGACTTTACTATTGATCCAGTTGCTTTGGCCAGCCTAATTGGGAAATTAGATTGATTGATGATTTGACAATTGTTTGGAGGTGCCTTATTAGTTTTGGTCTTTCTGCTTTCAGGATAGCTAAACATAATCCCTAAATCTTGGCAGTCCAGATGAATCTTTTTTTTTTTTTTCTGGCTGATCATCTTGGTGAAGAAAACTGTTCAATTCTTTCTTTAACTTTGGAACTGGAGAAGTAGGCTGCAAAATAGACCCCAGAAAATAGGAATTCTGTTTCTTGGCTACTCTTCACTAATTCCCACAATTTCTTTACAAAATAACATCCAGTTACAAAACTACTACTGAAGGAGCCATTTGATTACATCTCCTTTGCTCTGGACAAACCAGGCAATGTATTACAGAAAAGTTAATCAGTTTGTAGAATTTTTCCAACAGCTAACAGGATGATTAGAAAAGGAAAAAGCAGTGCAGGTCCAGCTACTGAGAAATAGTTTATTCATCAGTGGATATCATTATGTGATATTCAGAAATAATATTTCTACTCAGATAACAATAAGGAGAATGGAAAAAACATTTATTTTTATCAACCCAAAGTGATCTACTTATGAAAAATGCCTGATGGAAAATTGGCTTTTAAATGAAATCGTAGTTGTATATTAATGGGTTAACAATAAATAAGAATCCAATTTTGTGCACTTGAAATTTTCCAGAAAAAGTGGGACTAGTTTTAGTGATTGAAGTAAATTTAATTTATTTCATTTCATTTCCACTCTGCAGACTTTTTGGACTTCTATTCCTGCATCTGGTACAGTGATAGACGTGTCAGATGCAAATCCCAGCCCACAAGGGGCTCGTTGCCTCCTGAGAAAAGGCAGTTAAACAACTACGTGACAATGTGATATTTGTTGTCATGGCAGAAAGCATAAGATACTTTAGAGCCAAAGAAGGAGAATGTCAAACAGTAGAAGGAGGTGTTTATCCAACTTCAAACAGCAGAAGAGGTGACATTAAAGCTTAATCATTTTGTCTCCTTTTCAGGTATTTAATTACATTTTCTATTTTTTGATTTTTCTAGTAATTCTTTTAACTTTACATATTTATATTTTACAGTGTAATATTTTTTAAAATTATCCTTCAGTAGTTATTTTCAGGGCTTTCAATGAATATGTCAGTTCGTGGGTGCAATGAATCTTAATCAATCACCCCTTTTTATCATTCTCCTCCATCTCTCCAACCTCATCCAACCTTTTTATTTACCTGCTTCCATTTTCATGTATGTACACTGAATATTATGACTGCACTCACCCACTCTTCCTCTCCATTTGTCTTCCCCTCCCCATGACCTCACTTCCCACCTCTGAAAACTGATGTGCCAGCTTTGTAATATTCATTGATCTTGAAGGGCAAGTGAGAACTGCAGGGTGGACAAAGAGAAAAAGTTTCCAGGTATAAGGAAAACATAGGCAAAGACATAGGAGCAGCAAAACCCATATATGCTTGGAGTCAGCCATTGCATATGGCTTTAGACTGACTTCCACCAGAGTTTATGGAAGGGAAAGGTCACCAGTTCTAGGAGATGCATTCACAGATGGGATTTGAAAACAGTCATTTGGAGGGTAAGCAAAGGAAGAAAAGAAGCATCCTGGATGGAAAAAGAATATCAACAGAAGTTTTTTCTCTGAACTTTTGCTGTCTTTAATCACACCTCAATTCAGACCTGTTTCAACAACCTACTATCCTTTCTGTTACACTGAATGATAATTAGGCAAAGAGCTTTTTATTGTGGATCTCATTCAGGCAAATACTATAATTGATCCAGGTTGATTATATGTGTATATGTTTTGTATATATGGATATGCATATATGTAGTGTATAGAACTACATATACACAGAACACTTTTCTTTTTTTATATATTTTTTATTGTAATTAATAGAAGGGTTACATTATATTTGCCAGATAGAAGGTGCATTAATTCACATACATTGATACCCTTACAGAACACTTTTCTCTATTGTCTTCAATAGAGGTGAGTGACTTTTCTAAAGTCCAGAAAGTGAGAAAGTATCTGGGTTTTTGTTTCTATGGAAAAAGATGCCAAACTCAATGAACCTAGTGACGATAAAAAAATGTATGTGTGCATTCACACACACATGTGTGAGTGTGTATGCGTGTGCATGCACATTCATGTCTACGTATGCTGCATGTATTGAATTTCCAAGGTAGCTGTAAAAGGATTGTCTTTCTCTGAGGGTCTATCAGACCCCAAAATGAGTTGGACAAATTAGACTTGCTGAGTGAATGGGTTTTATTTGAGGTTAGATATTTTGTACGAGTTATTCGTTTGTTTGTGTAAGTTAGACAGATGTTCCACCAAAGTTCTGTTGCCTCTTGATTATGTTTTTGTAGACCTGTAGCAAGCAAGGGCTGTGGTGTACAGGCAAGGGAGGGAACAGAAATTAAACATCAGTCCAGGAGGTTAGTTATTTGTTTGTTTATTTTGTTTTGTTTTTCACTAACCATGCCCCTGATTCTGGAAGGAAATGTTAACAGGCTCTATTAATTGTCCCATTAACTTGATATATAGTTTTGTTTGTTTTTGCTTCTGCTAGGGATCAGGGTCTCTGCCATTGTGGTGGCTTCTGCCCCAGGTGATGGTAGTCATATCAAAACCAGAGGACCAGGGTTTTCACAATTTGTGCTGGTTAATTTTGTGTATCAACGTGAGTGGGCTAAGAGATACCCTCACAGATGGTAACTACTTCATTTCTGAGTATGGATCTCCAGGTGTTTCTGGCAGAGATTAGCATTTGGATTGGTAGACTGAGGAAATAAGGTGGCCTATCTCAGTGTGGATGGGCCTCAGGCTGCACACTGAATGCTTATGTTGAACAGGAAGGCAGAGGAAAGATACATTGTCCTCTTCTTTAACTGAGATATCCATTTTGATTTTTTCTTAAAGATTAGAGCTTCTGTTTCTTGGGCCTTTGGAGTCTGGGATTTATGCGAGAATTTATCCAGTTTTCAAGCTTTCAGATTCAGACTTAAAGTACCAACATTGGTGACTTTGGTTCCTATGTCCTTGGACTTAGACTAATTATACAGCACATCTTCTAAATCTTGCTATTGTCTGATCTCAAATAATCTTAAGTGAATTCCCATATTCTCTTTCTCTGTCTCTTTATCTAAGTATATATTATATATATACATATACATATGTATATAGTATATAATGTTATTTACATTATATAGTATATATTATAATACATAATATATATACATATATATCCAACTCCCAAGCTTTCAGATTCAGACTTAAATACCACCATTGGTGACTTTGGTTTATATGTCCTTGGACTTGGACTAATTATACCTAATTATACCACACAATCTTCTGAATCTTGATAACATATGATGTATCATATGTTATATTATATACACATATAATACATAGCTATATGTGTATATTATATAATTTATATATAACTATATATTAGACTATATAATACACCATTATATATTATATTGGATAATATATATACATATAAATATATCCTATCATATTATATACTACATATTATATACTATATACATATTTTATATGTTATATAGTATATACATACAACTATATATTATATAATATATTATATATAGCACATACCATATATATCAATATATAATATATAATGTATTTTTCTATGTATATATAACATATAAACACACATATTTGTGTGAGTGTGCATGTATGTGCAAGTAATATACAAAATAGATGTCTTAAAGAAAAGACATTTTATTTAGCTCAAAGCTTTTGGAGGTTGAAAGTCCAAACAGCATTCTCTGGGTGCTGGCAGGCGTCCTCTGGGCTCCATCACAGTGGGAAGGTGTCATGGGAGTGATTCTGTGAATAGCAGTTAGAGTGAAGGGGAGGAACCAGTTTGTAAATTTCCAGTGGGTTCTCTCCAGGAATTCCATCATCTCTCTACTGACACATGGAGGAACTAATTCCCAGTTATAGAACCCTTGGTAGATAAATCACAGCCAAGTCATAGTAGCCTCAGGCTCAGCAGGCCCTGAAAGATGAGACTAAACTATCATCCTTGGGAAGACATATTATACTTCAAACACATGACTTAATTTTCTAATTTATTCACATAGAAATCTGAGAAGTACGTATAGGATGTGGCATAGCTGGGTCTGGTGGCTTATACCTGTAATCCTAGCTGCTAGGAGGCTGAGATCTGAGGATTTCCATTGGAAGCCAGCCAAGGAAGAGAAATCCAGGAAACTCTTATTTCCAGTTAGCTCTAAAAGTGGACATGTGGCCCAAATGATAGAGCACTAACTTTAAGTGAAACAAGGCAGGCAAGGCAAAAGGCCCTAAGTTCAGGCCACCAGTCTTGACACACACATGCATATTTATACACAAAAATGTGATGTAATGATGAAATGAATATAAAGCTATACAAACTGAATCTATTAATATGATCCTACTAAGCAGAAATTCTGGATTTAATGCTACAGTTTGGAGAGTTACAAAGGGCACTAACAGCCCCTCTGTGGAGTTTTATAAGTCTGTCTCATGATAGTGTAGTTGAACTCTAAGCCCATCCAGTGTTTATTGCCCCACTTCCAGAATGGAATCTATGTAGCTGACAAAATCCTCATGTTCTTCCTTTGAGTTCTTAGGTGAATAAGATCTATTCTGTTAGGAAGGACTAAGTGAACATAAGAAAACAGTAAACAAAAACAATGCTGGCAATGGGCAGTGTGACTCAAGTGGTAGAGTGCCAATTGTGAGTAAACACGCCAAGCAAGAGCAGGAAGCACTACATTCAAACCCCAAACCAGCAGTAACAATCAAATCACCACCACCACACCTATAAAACAATCCTGTATCCTTGGAAATATGGCAGCAGTTAGTGCTATTCCTTTCCCTTGAAAGATGTAGAGATGGTGATGTTGAACACATCCACATCAACGTTCATTTTTGGTCTGTATAGAAGACAATGGATCCTCGAGAATGAATGTGATTAGTAAACATTTTGCCAAGTTTAACCAAGCTCCAATTGCAGCTGCTATGCCAGGTGTGATTTCATTGCTTGAGCAAATTAACACATCTCCTGGTACTTGGTATGCAGCTATTAATCTAGCAGATGAATTTTCCTCAATACCTGTCCAGAAGATGCCCCAGAAGCAGCTTATTTACAGCTGGCAAGCCCAGCAATCTGCTTTCACTTTTCTATGTCTGGAGAATATTGACTTACCATCCCTAAATTGTAACATTTTATGGAAATCCTGATCATGTTTCTCTTCTACAACAGTGGCCTTTTACGATGATGATCTCATGCTGATTGGATCTAGTAAACGAGAGCTAGTAACTATTCCAGGCTTACTGGTGAGACATTAATGGGTACTACAACGTAGGAAATAATCTAGCTAACATTCAGGAGACTCATCTCAGAGAAATGGGGGTAGGTTTGGTAGGGTGGGGCATTTCAAGCTACATCACGAAGGATAAACTATCGCATCTGGATCTTCTTATGACTAGGAAATAAATAAACACGTAATTGGCCTGCTGGAATTTTGGAGGTAACATGGTGTTCACCTGAATGTATTAATCTAGCCTACTTAGCGAATGATCCAAACGTGTAAATTTTGAGTGGAGCCCAGAACAAGAGATGGCATCACAATGGGCCATTGGCAATGCCTAGTGTTCAGTTCCTGGAGCCATGTGACCCAGCAGATTCAATTGACCCAGCAGATTCAATGATAGTCATGTTAGCAACAGATGGTGATACAATCTGAAGGCTTTGGCAGACTCTCATGTATGAATCATATAGTTGACTCTTAGAATTTTGGAGTAAGGTTCTCAAGTCAGTCATATCTCATTGTTCTCCCCTGACTCGTTCTTTTGTATGGTATTGAGCCCAGTAAAAAACTGAATGTTTAGCAACGGATGGTGTCATTGTGGTGAGTAGTGCATTATCTCACCCATCACATCATAAAGTTGAGCATGCATAGAAGCACATCCTGTCAAATGGAAGACCCAAGCAGACTCTATTTTGCTCTTACTAGGCCAATCCTTTAGGCATGGATCTGCCTTCCAGCATCCAATGCTTTTACCTAAATTGCCATCTATAGACTCTACAGAATGCCTCACCCAGCATTTTAATATTTCACTCACCGTTGCTTTTGACTGAAGAAATCAATTCACAGCCAAATAGGTGTGGAAATGGGCCCACACAAAGGGAGTTCATTAGTCTTATCAAATTCCCCACCATTCTGAAGCAGCTGGTGTGATAAAATAATTAAATAACTTTTTTTTTGTCCTGGGACTCGAACTCAGGGCCTGAGTACTGTTTGTGGACACATTTTGCTCAAGGCTAGTGCTCTGCCACTTGGAGTCACAGCACCACTTCCCACTTTTTCTGTGTATGTGGTACTGAGGAATTGAACCCAGAGCTTCATGCATGCTAGGCGAACACTCTACCACTAGGCTACGCTCCCGGCCCCTAATTAAATGACTTTTTGAATATCCAGTTACAACATCAGGTAGGTATCTTGCAGGGCCTGAGTACAGTTTTCACTACATCAACATGTTATATATGCTAGTGTTTCTATGATCACCAGGATCCATGGATCCAGGAATCAAGAGGCAGAAATGAGGCAGATGCTATTCATAATGACTTTTAGTAATCTATTAGAAAAATGTTTTACCCTTGTTGTTGTGGCTTTCACCTACAGGACTTAATTCCAGAAGGAATAACACTTTTTACCAGAAGATATAATATGAATTTCATCATCTGAAGTTTAGAGTGCTACACAAGTACCCTGGACTCCTATGGCTCTGAGTCATAAGGATTCAGACATTGCTCCAGATAGCCAAGAAGAAATTGGGCTTCTATTACACAAGAGAAGAAAGGATTAGGATCCTGGGGTACAGGAAATCCTTACAGCATCTCTTATATTCTCACATCCTTTTTATTTTATTTTAATGTATAGAGGGGTTATAGTTATAATCGCCAAATAGAGGTGATACCTCTTCTCATGTTTTTGTCCTTGTTTCCCTTCCCCTACCTCCTCCCCTAATCTTTTTCCTCTCCGATTTCAAATAAATAAATATATATATATGTAATATACTAGGTAACAAAGTCAGATACTGTAACAATCATGTCCTGTGATTAAGTTCCATGGAAAACTATAACACAGTCCAATAAAGATGAAGAATTAATTGCTCAGATTCTTCAGAAATCAAAGACTGTGTCACCAAAGTAAAGAATTATGACCAGCTGAGGTGCTTGCTGAAGGTAAAGGGAATATAGAACAGAAAGCAGAAGATGATTATAGTAAGTATAAACTAAGCTGTAGGACAAGTTACAAGAATGAGGGTCATGGGGCTTGATGTCAGCCTGGGTGCTGTCCCTGAGCTCTTCAGCTCAAGGCTACTGACCTACTCCTGTTCCTGGGCATTGTCTCTGAGCTCTTCACCCTACCCTGAGCCAAGCCCCACTTCCCAGTTTCTAGGGGTTAATTGGAGACAAGAGTCTCAGGTCGTTTTGTGCCTGGGCTGGCTTGATCCTCAGATCTCAGCCTCCTGAGTGGCTAGGATTATAGGTGTGAGCCCCCACACCCAGTGAGACCATTAATTCTTATGGCTATTTCCTTTTTGTTGCTTAAGAATATATTTGGATATCAATACTCATGGATACTTTTGTTTCCTTTCCCTTCTTCTTCCCTTATACCACATCCTAAGTCTTGAGTGGTTATCACAATTCAATTATTTTATGATTTTGCATCATAATATTTAAGAATAGTATAGGTTGTTCATGGACTTTGCCTCTTCTTTTATATGCAGGATAGCAGTATTGTGAGGCAGGATTATATACTTGTCGCTGTCTGCCACAACGATGCATCAGTTTGGAGGCAGACTGGAAATGATCACAGATTCAAATGGTTGCAAGCAGAGTTTTTTTATTTCTCTCTCCTTTCTTCTCTCTCTGCCTTTCTCCTCTCTCTGCCTTTCTCCTCTTCTCTGCCTTTCTCCTTCTCCTCCCTTCCCTAGAAATCCCACACTATTTATATCCTTAAGCAGCCAGTCACAATAAAGGTCATCTGTACAAGCAGCAAACAAACCTGGAAGAAATCTAGCGATCACATTCCATCCACAAGCACGTAAGTATCAAATCAACAAATGCAAAGAAACTTCCTGGTCAACAAGTACTGACTCATTAGCGAGCTGCCAGGTGCCATCTTATAATCTTTCTTCCTCAGGAGGCTGAAAGCAATGGTCTCCAACAATAGTTGCTATTCTCCTTATTTGGAGATCCAGTATGGTTTAATGAGATGTGTAAATGTGCCAGATTGAACATGTGTGAACATGGGATACTTAATTTTGTGTCAAGTTAACTGGACTAAGAAGTGTTCTCGAGAATGATAAAACTACTACTGAATGTATTTTTGCAGGTGTTCTTGAATTGTTGGAGTGAATAAAGATCTGACCTTATTAGTGTTGTGAACATTTTTCATTTAGCTGAGGGCCTGGTTACAAGAAGACAGAGAAAGAGCATTTTTGAACTAAGGCATTCTTTTCTTGCTCTTGGATATTAGAGCTTTTAATTCTTAGACCTTCTGACTCAGAGGAATTAAATTATATTAACTATGCTAACCAATTCCCAATATCTTAGATACCCCATTGATGAATTTTAATGAATGTGTCCATGTATGTTGGCCTGTGGGCCAACATACATACGTTTTCTGGATCCAGAGGGATTGCATTCATGGTGATTCATTCCAAGATATATTTTTGTGTATTCCTTTGTGTGCTACAAAAATTGGATGTTAACATCACTTTTAAAGAACTGCTGGCCAGATTTGATGGTGCATACTTATAATCTCAATTCTTTTGTTTTTTTTAAATAATCTCAATTCTTGAAAGCCGAGGCAGGAGGATTGCTTGAGTCCAAAGTTCACTTTTAGGTCAGCATAGACAACATAGTGAGACCCTTACCCACAGAGAGAGAGAGAGAGATGGGGGGGGAGGGAGAGGGAGAGGGAGAGGGAGAGGGAGACAGAGAGAGACAGAGAGAGACAGAGAGCAGAGAGAGAGACAGAGAGAGGGAGAGAGGAAGGAGGTGGAGGGTGAAGGAGGAAGAAGAAGAAGAAGAAGGAGAAGAAGAAGGAGGAGGAGGAGGAGGAGGAGGAGGAGGAGGAGGAAGAGGAAAAATCAGGCACAAAGAGGAAATTTGAAGTGGAGAAAAAAGAAGGGCTAGAGATATAGCTCAGTAGTAGCATGGTTACTTGATAGAACATGAAGCCTTAGGCTCCATCAATCTCTCTCTCTGTTTCTCTTCTTCTCTTCTCTATCTATCCATCCATCATCTACCTGCCTCCTTGCCTGCCTGTCTATCTACTTATCTGACTAAGATCATCTTTAAAGCATTTCAGGGAAAGTTGGAGATAGATCAAAATAGATAAAAAAAAATTTGAATTGTCTTATTAAAAGACCTGGCCATCAACTGCTCTTTGAGTGTTCTCATTTGGAAACCTGGAACAACTTCTCAAGGCAGAATAAGGCTAGAGTAACCATTGTCAAGCTGTAAATGTCTCATTTAAATGACAAAACATGAGCAAAACCAAGAAGAACTCCTGGTTACATTTAAGTTTTCAGGAATTATTGATTTTTGAAATGAGTTTTGGTAGTGTTTTATCCATGCTATTTTAGTTCAATGAAGCTACCACTTAACTTTCCACAGCATAACAAGGGGAAGTAAGTTAGTGTTCATGCAAAATTGGCTTACATCCTGATTTGACATGGAACCTGCTTAGTTGAAGCTGGCATATGCAGGGTGACTGACAACACCTGAACCCAGTGATTATTTTCAGTATCTCTACTTTGCAATTACCTGAAAATTTGAAAATGGAGAATTAGTTCCTAATTCTTAGTCAATATCAAAAATACCCCTCAGCATTGAAACTAGATTGAGCTTCCCAGTATTCTTGTGAATGTTTCACAGCCTTTGTTAACCTTTTCCTTGCCATAATAAACAAAAGCCAGATAAAACCTAAATAAAGAGGGACTGGGAGTTTGGCCTAGTGGTAGAGTGCTTGTCTAGCATGCATGAAGACCTGGATTCAATTCCTTGGTACCATATACATAGAAGAGTTAGAAATGGTGCTGTGGCTCAAGTGGGAGAACACTAGCTTTGAGGAAAGCCCAAGGACAGTGCTCAGGCTCTGAGTTCAGTCCTCAGGACTGGCAATCCCCCCTCCCCCAAACCCAAATAAAGAGTAAGATTTTTTTTTCACAAGATTACTGAGATCCTGCACTTTAGAGTGTAGGCCCAAAGTGATTAATTTAGCTGGGTACCCATGGATAACAACTGTAATCCTAGCTACTCCAGAGGTTGAGATCTGAGGATCCAAGTTTGAAGAATGACCAGTCAGAGAAGTCCTTGAGACTTTCATCTCCAATTAACCATCAAAAAAACATAAATGGAGCTGTGGCTCAAGTGGTAGAGTATTAGCTTTGAACAAAAAGCTCAGTGACATATTGCAGGCTCTGAATGCAGGCCACAGGACTGTCACACTCACATACAAAAATTTAATTTAATGTAATTCGTTGATTCAGTTTACCAAAGAAATTGAAAACTGTGGATTAAGTGGTTTTGGGAACTCTATTAGTTGTTTATCTAGAGAAAATTATTTGGGACTATGTGCATTTGATATACTTAGGATTTTTTTCCTTGTATGACAGACTTTTTTTTTATGACAGTCTTAAGGTTTGAACTCAAGAGTCTTACTTAAAGGTAGGTGTTCTTCCAGTAGGCTACCCTTACAACCTTATTTAGGACCTCTAAACCTAAGAGCTCCAAATATTAAATACCATGGGTTTATGATCACCAAGATCCACATATATGATTTATGGAGAGAGAATGGTAGGGTTATTGGAAGTCATTCCTTGAACCTTTACAGATTGAATTTTTGAAGGATGGCAAGTATTGTTTCCGACTCTGGTATGTCTGCTGTGAGAGACTCAGACAGTGAAACAGGACTCCAAGGCTTCCTGAGAAGTCATGTTTACCTGTGCCTGGACTGACCGCAGTGGATTAATATCCAGGCTGGAACTCTGAGGACAAAGGACTTCTACCCTATATAATTCTTCAAGCCCTTTACAGAAACAAGATGCAAAGTTCTTTCTATACACAGTCAGCTGTGGTCCCACTGGCTACTCCATCTTCTTTAGATCTTTCTTATCTCTTGCCTTCTATAGAACAAAGGGCCATTAAGAACTAGGAAGCTTGCTCTCTGTCCTGTAGCAAGGACAGTTATGGACATTGGGAAGTCTTCTTGTCATGAACCTTTCCCACTGCACTGGTAACTCATACTCATCTGTAGGGGCTGGGCAATGTCCTTGAGCTTTCTCAAGGCTAGCACTCTTACAACTTGGGCCACAGCACCACTTCCAGGTTTCTCTGTGTATGTGATACCAAGGAATCGAACTCAGGACTTCATGCATGCTAGGCAAGCGCTCTCCAATAGGCTGTACTCTCAGGCTCTGATCTGCAGATTTTTAACTAAGGGAGCAGAAATAAAGATGTTAACTCTTCAAATTTAAGGTAATTTTATGGAAAGTTGATTGCCAAATAAGGCTTATCAATTTCAAATCAGCCACAAAAGTGCATTTGCTTTTTATTTAATGTTCTTTACATATCAATTTGGTAAGTGAGGTTCAATATATTATATTATACGCATTAGAAATACTTATCATGGATTAACAAAGACCAACAGGAACACTGCATACAGAAAGCTTGAAATCCTTAAGCAAAGAAATAAGCTACAATATATTTGGAAAAAGATGTATCATGACTGTGACATTAATTACTAATTTTTAAGTTCCAATTTTTAGTATACATGTTGCCTGTCAGCACAAGCTTTTAATTTCTCAGTTGCTTAATGTGACACTAATAACTTGAAATATGTCAGTGTGATTCATCTTTAATAATCTTGAGTAAAAATGACCTCATGTTTATTCTTTATTACAATTTTACCTTTCCCTTCAGTTCCTTTTCTCTTCTTTATTTTTATTTGTTCTGCTTTTTTCTCTGATCCCATCTTTTGCATTTCTCATTTTTTCCTTTGGGTTTCATAACTAAGTAAATTAAACTGTCTTCCCCATTTCCCTCCCTCCTCACTCTTAGGTCTTTAACTCAGAGCCTGGATTCTGGTTCTGGATGCTGCCTCAGCACTAACCCAAAGACAATGGAGTTTCCATACCATCTGACTATGGTATGGAAAGTAAGTTAACGCCAATCCCCCCTTAGAAGTTCATTTCCTTGGGTATTTTGTCACAATGCCAGAAAGCTATCTAGTATAGGCAGAAATCACCAGTAATGATAGTATTATATTTGTTCATTCTGGAGAGAGAGGATCTAGATTTAATTTATCTTGTAAGATATTCATCTTTCATGTGCTTTATGTATAGAGAACATTTGTGTATACTTTAGACATAAAAAGTAGGCTAGTGTATCAAGGAACCTCTAATTTGTTGTTTTTCATTAATAATATTTACTCTAAAATTTGGGACCACAAACATTCAGTCTTATCAGATAATATAAGAAATGACTTATACTCATGGTGTGATTTACTTTCTATGTTTTCTGAAAGTCGTTGGTGAATACTGGTGTTAGGTTTATATCAGGAAATGTAAATCACTTAGGAAAAAGTCTGAATTTTTTTTCAAGTAATAATAGGCTTTCCTTTGATTGGTATTTGAGTCCATCCTTTTGGCTTTCAACATGCATCTTTTTTTTTTTCTTTAACCAGTCTGGGGGCTTGAACTCAGGTTCTGGGCACAGTCCTTGGGCTTTCTCAAGGCTAGTGCTCTATCACTTGAGCCACAGTACCACTTCCAGTTTTTTCTGTGTTTGTGGTACCGAGGAATCAAACCCAGGGCTTCATACATGCTAGGCAATCACTTTACCACTAGGCCACACACCCAACCCTCTTGTTGTGTGTGTGTGTGTGTGTGTGTCAGTCTTGGGCTTGAGCTCAGAGCCTGAGCACTGTCCTTGGACTTTCTCAAGGCTAGAGCTCTACCACTTGAGCCTCAGCACTACTTTGGGCTTTTTTCTATGTATTTGGTACCAAGGAATTGAACCTGGGTTTTTGTGCATGCTAGGCACACACTCTACCACTAGGCCAAACTCCCATCCCCACTCTTATTTGTTTTTAACTAACATTTTAAAGAGGGAAATCAGTTGCAAAAGAGTTAGAGTGATTTTCATTGATTATTACAGAAAAGTCAGGTTGTAACAGAAAGACACTCGATTGGTATCTCAGATATCTATCATTTATTTGCTTATTATCTGAATAGATTGCATTAGAAACTGGACTTTAAAAGAATTAGCACAGTTGGTCATTTGGTGACACATACTGTAATCCTAGCTACTGCGGAGGCTGAGATCTGAGGATAGCAGCTCAAAGCCAGCCCAGGCAGGACAGTCTATAAGACTCTTATCTTTAATTAGCCACCAGAAAATGGGAAGTGGAGCTTTGGCTCAATGTGGTAGAGTTCTAGCCTTGAGTAAAAGAGCTGGGACAACAACCAGGCTTGAATTCAAACTCCAAAACCAACAAAATAAAAGTAAAAATAATGAAGGGGACTGTGCAAAAGAAAATGGTATGATAGAAATTTATACCCAAAGGAAAATTCTACAATGAATTCAATTGTCCATATTCATTAAACCAACTTATTACACATACAAACTGATGAAAAACCTGTTTTAATTTTAAAATTAGGGAAGAAACTTCTGAAATTCCCAATTAGAAGAGTCTCTCGGAATAAAGGAGTGTGGCCTAGTGGTAGTGTTTGCCTACCATATGTGAAGCCCTGTGTTCCATTCCTCAGTGCCACAAAAATAGAAAAGGCCAGAAGTGGTGCTGTGGCTCAAGTGGTAGAGTACTGGCCTTGAGAAAGCTAATGAGTAGTGCCCAGGTCCTTAGTTCAAGTTCCGGGACTGGCAAAAAGGAAAAAAAAGAAAGAAAGATTTTTAGAGCGAGACCATAAAATGATTAGGTTGTTCATAAGATCTCTCTCCATGGGAGATAGGTGATGGGTAAATTTCTTTCTACAGGAATCCTTCCTTCCTTCCTTCCTTCCTTCCTTCCTTCCTTCCTTCCTTCCTTCCTTCCTTCCTTCTTTCCTTTCTTTGGGGTTGGAATTCAAGTCCATATATTCATTTGGCTCATTTGGCTAATACGCTAATACTTGAGCCATGCCTCTAATTCTGCTTTTTGCTGGTCATTTTGGAGGTGGAATCATGAAGAGTTTTATTTTTTGTTCTTCACAATCTAGCCTTTGCATCTCTGATCTGTTTCCTGAGTAGCTGGGATTATAGGTGTGAGCCACTGGTTCTGGTTAGGAATTTATACTTTCAATAAAATATACCAGAAAAATTAAAGAATTTTCTCAGGGATATTATATATTTCTCAGAAAGGGTTGTACATTATACTTAGGTTTGGCGCAACTTTTCTTATCATCTCAGGTTACATTATGGGTAACCTGAAAATCATTTCCTATGATACTTAGAATGAAATCCAAATCCTTACAAAGATACCATATCTCTAGGATGTCATTTTCTATCTCCTAGCTGTTCCTAGCTCCTCCTCCTTTTATCCCCTGTTCTCTTCCTGTCATTTAACCATGACAGTTCTCCTTCTGCTTCCAGTCTGTGTAGTGTTCCCTCTGTCTGGAAGATGCAGTTTTAAACTGCGGTCCCTCTCCCTCCCTTTGTCTTATCTCTATTGCAGTGAGGAAGTAGGAAGTTGTTTCCTTCCACACCACAGTCCATCTCCTTCTATTTCTTGTACTTCTTTAAATTCTAAAAATGTTGTCAATTGCCCATATATTTATCATTTATCTTCCATCTTCCCAAAAGAAAGGAACAGCAAGAGCTCCTCCTCAAGAAGTGGTGCTGTGGGTGATTGAAAAAATTCAGGGACTATGCCTAGGCGCTGAGTTCAAGCCCCACAACTGACAAAAAAAATAGTTCCTCATCAGGACAGACTATCTACCAGGCAACCAGCCAAGGCTAAATTGCAGACTTCTTTGTCCTCCTTCATCTAGGTTTGACGGAGTGAACCCGTACTCTGGAGCCCCTCCCGAATCAAGAACTAGATAAGGACCAGCTGGACCTCACCTGTGACTGGAGCTGATTGATTGAATATTCATCCTCACCCCTAATCCTTTGTCTTCTTACTCTTTGCTCTTCTCTCTGTGTTGAAGGGCTTACATTCCCTTGTCCTGTGACTGCCCAGTAACAAAGCTCCTTTCTCTGGACTCACCTCTTTGCTCTGGACTCACCTCTTTGCTAAGTTCTCTGGACTCACCTGTTTGCTAAGTTGGGGTAAGTGGACAGACCTGACATTTTGGAAACCCTGGAGTTTGGGCCTGCACCCCAAAATTTACTTCAATATAATCTCCAGAAAAGGGCAACTCTAAGCTTGACATCAGGCTTCCAGCCTCCAGAACTAAGAAAATAAAATTTCTGTTGTTAACACGATCCAGTCTGTGACTTTGTTTTGAGAGGCTTATTGAACTAGTAGTTCAATACAGATACATAAATTAACTGATAAATAAATGACCCAGAACATTTTCTTTTGGTAAGGATAAAAGATAATGGCTTTGTTGAACTCTTATCTATAAAAGCATGATATTGATGAATTCTTAATGGAAACTTCCAAGTTGGCATGGAAACAGGACATCAGCTGGATGGGGCGGGTGAGTTGCTGCCTGGCCACTGGGAGACTTATTCCAACATCAGAGATCATTGCACCTCTCCAAAGTGTGAAAATTCAATGCAGCGCTTTTGGGGGGACTTGGCTGTGACTAACAATGAGAATGCAGGAAGATGTTGGAGGTGGGACTGTCACCATGGGGTGTGTGCTAGTGAAGGATGTGGATAGAGTACTGTCATGGATGTGGGGTACTCAGAATGCAATGCATGAAATACAATGATAGGTATTTTTTCCAGTATCAAAAATATTTAACTGTCAAGAGGCTTGGGTAGACCTAAAAACAAACAAACAAACAAAACCCCATAATCCTGACATTGTAATTACAGCTAATGTCAAGGAGATTGTAGTGAGAAGCTCAAAGAAATGATCTATACACAGCAGATTCCAAGGAGGAACAGGAACTGAGAATAATGCAACGGTGTGGTAGAAATCAATAAAACCAGGGCTAGCAAACCAGTGGGTAAGAATTCCTTCAGATTTTTGCAAATGACAAGTATCACCATATTTTGATTAAGCGCACACACACACATACACACACACACACACACACACACACACACACACTCACTCACTCACATTGGAGGCATGAAAACAAGGACCAGTTCTGCCTGCTTGAAATTTGCCTCTTGGAATATATGGTGTGTTGCTGGCTGTTGATGACAAAGAGAAATCAAAACTGTTCAAGTCCTGCTTTATTTTCAGTCTTCATCCACAAAAATTACTTAAAATTGGAAAGCCCAATCAAGTAACATGACACCTCATTTGTCATAATCAGTAGAAACCTTGGGCTCTACTAGCAGAGATTTGCAATAGAGCAAAATCTTGATACATAAGGACATATAATGTGAAGCTAATTGAAAGGACCTCCAGGATAGTGAAACAAAAGCCATATAATGAATGATTGTTGTCCTTAATGTAGTATGTTGTTTCTCATCTCCTTTGCTGTCCCTTGGTTATCTCATATTGGTATAGTATCTCACTTTGTTATCTGATATATTGACTTTATTTGTATTTGGATATTTGAAATTTGATAGGGACGGGGGGGAAAACCAAGACAGGTGGGGGGTGTGGGGGGGGGAGGGAAACGGGTACCAAGACATGTGAAAGGGTATCAATGTATGTGAATTAATGCACCTTGTATCTGGCAAATATCATGTAACTCTTTTACTAATTACAATAAAAAAAATAAAAAATTAAAAATTAAAAAAAATGTCATAATGAAATGTGCTATTTTGTTCAATTAATATACGATAATAACATTTCTAATGATGAAAGAGAATTAAATGTATGATATGTTGACATAAGAATAATGAAAATTTTTCATTTCGCAAAATCAGAGGCCCAAACAATGCTTTAGAGGAAAATCTTAACAAGCTATTCATTTGACAAGGAATTAGTATCCAGAAAATAGAAACAATTGTTTTTCTAGGAAAGCCAGAAAGACATTGAGAATTACTCTGCAGGTCCAATTAGCATGGTATACAAGCATGCTGTATACCTGTCAATGCCAAAGAGACAGCAGAGTGCTAGCATAATCAGGTCTATGGAGGCAACTCAGACAGCAACACAAATCCAGAGCAATGAGAGAAAGGCAAGAGGCTATCAAAATAGTCCAGTGGAAAAGAAAAGGAAACACCAAGGTAATTAGTAACATTGTTTCTTGGAAGACTAATAGTTCAGAGTTCTCACAAAGACATATATAGTAAAATCTATGAGTTTTATTAATTTCTTACCCTTCCAACTGTATAATTTACTGTCTTTAGTCACCTTTTCTGTTTTGCTAATGACATACATTAAAACAGCTTGACAAATTAAAAGAAGAAAATCTTTGCATTTGAAGATTTAGCTCAAGTTCAGAAGTGATTAGGTAATGATGAACTCAGCCGGCAATTGAAAATATTATGAAACACAAGCAGCATAATAAATTCAAAGATTCTTCTCATTTTCCAGTTGGCAATTCTTCAGAAAAGGCTGATAGGCTTGATTTGTTATGAATCACTTCTAATGGCATAGATCTTGGGTAGTGACAATGGATAACACTTGCTTTTCTTAGTGTTTACAAAACATCTGTTTAATAATAAAAACTGCTTGTTAGTTTCAGAGTGAATAATTTAACTAACGTGCCTTTTGACCCCTATGGAAAAGTGCGTGCATTTCTATTTCCATTTTATTGTTTGCCATTGTTCCTCAATGTTGAAAGATGACAGTCTGAAATCCAATCCGTGTATCTTCTCATGATTGCTAGGTATCATCCATCTGGGAATGGGTAAGATTGGAGCTCATTACAAAAGGATTCACTCTTCACTTACTTTCCTGAATTTGCAGGTCCTTTGTTAAGTTCCAGTTTGATGCCTTTGTGGTCTGAGAGTGTGCATGGAATAATTTCTGTGTTTCTGAATCTGTCCAGGTTTGTTTAATGGCCTAAGATGTGATCTATTTTGGAAAATGTTCCATGTGCTGCTGAGAAAAACGTATATTGTGTTGTTGCTGGGTGGAATATTCTGCAGATGTCTGTTAGATCTAGTTGGTCTATATAGTCATTCAGTTCTAAGGTTTCTCTGTTGAGTTTTTGCCTTGTTGATCTGTCCATAGGTGAAAGTGGTGTGTTAAAGTCACCGACAATCACTGTATTTCGATCTATGTATGGTTTCAGTGTAAGTAAAGTTTGCTTGATGAAGTTTGGAGCTCCGGGATTGGGTGTGTAAATATTTAGGATCGTTATGTCTTTCTGGAGGAAAGATCCCTTTAGTAGTATGTAGTAGCCTTCTTTGTCTTTTCTTACTAATTTTGGCTTGAAGTCTATTTTATCTGATATGAGGATGGCAACTCCAGCCTGTTTATGGGGGCCGTTAGCTCGATAGAGTTTATTCCAACCTCTCACTTTCAAAAGATGCTTGTTTTTTTTGGGTAAGATGTGTCTCTTGAAGACAGCAGAATGATGGCTCTTGCTTTTTGATCCAACTAGACAGCCTATGCCGTTTAGTTGGAGAGTTGAGTCTATTGATATTGAGAGTTAGGATTGAGAGATATTTATTAGGTCCTACCATTTTTAAAAGCTTTTATTTGGGCCTGTGTCTTGACAGTTCTTGTGGTCCTTAGGTGGTATGCTGTTTAGGTGCCATTTCTTTCCCTATATTGCATTTATTTTGGTTTTCTATGTATAGAACATCTTTCAGAATTCTCTGTAGTGTTGGTTTTGTTGTGACATATTGTTGCAGCTTTTCCCTGGAATGGAATGTTTTTATTGTTCCCTCAGTTATGAATGAGAGCTTAGCTGGGTACAGTATTCTTGGTTGGTAGTTATTTGACTTAAGAGCATGACATATATGCTTCCAGTCACTTCTTGCTTGCATGGTCTCTGCTGAGTAATCTGGGGTTATTCTGATTGGTTTTCCTTTATAGGTTACTGAACCCTTTTCCCTGGCTGCCTTTAGGATCCTTTTTTTGCTTTCTACTGATCCAGTTCGGATTACGATGTGGCGGTGAGATGTTCTTTTCTGGTCAGGTCTGTTTGGGGTTGTAAAAGCTTCTTGTATCTGGATGGGTCTGCCCTTCTGGATATTTGGGAAATTCTCTGAGATGATTCCCTGAAGTATATTTCCAATACCATTGACCTCTTTCTCCAGACCCTCTTCAATACCAATTAGCCTTAAATTAGGCTTCCTAATTATATCTTGGACCTCCTGAAGCGCTCTCTCATTTTTCCTAGATTTGGATTGACTCATTTTCTGTTCTTTCTCTATAATAACTAAATTATCTTCAGCCCCAGAAATTCTCTCCTCTGCATTGTCTAACCTGCTATCAAAGCTATCTACTTTATTTTTCATCTCCCTTACTACTAATTGCTCATTTTTGATGCCTTGCATCTCTTCTTTTAGATCATGTATGGATTTCTTTAGCTCCTTGATTTCCATTTGAGTGGTTAGCTCAGTAGCTTTATTTTCTTTGAACATTTGCTGGAGTTCGGTCACCTTTTTATTTGTGGATTCTATGAATTCATCCATCTTTCTTCGAACAGCCTTTATTATGGCTTCCTTTATGGCTCCTTCTTTTTCACTTATCACCTTCTTTATGGTTTCCTCTTGTTCAGCTATGGCTTCCTCCCTTATCTCTTTCTTTATATTTTCACATTTTTCATTAATGATGTTTATCAATTGCATTTGTACAGCACTTGGAAGACTCTCCTCTAGGTTTGCCAGTGACTGTTCCATTGGCTGTTTACATTGGGTGGGGGAGGTGGGAGATATTGTTTCTTGATTTGACATTTTTCTTGAGTTTCTTGTTCTGCCCATTTGAAAATGGGAGCAAGATTAATACTAAACACGATTATAGTTTTTCAGATATAACCAACCTAGACCTCTGTAGCTGGCAGACTCTAGATGTTCACAAGTTTTGATTGGTGTTATCACTCTTTCTTTTTGTGCAGTTACCGACTAGTCTAATTATTCACTGATAAGCGATTTATATCCAAAACAATAAGCCTCTCAATCCAATCTCTATTGTCTTTAAGTCCCTCTGAGCCTAGAGAATAATTAAACACCTAGATATACAATGTTGCTCAACAGCCGTCAAGTGTAGATCCATGCAGCATAAGGGTTGAAAGAGGAGCAGAGGTCCAGAGATAGAAAAATAGAATGAGAGAGGTCAGGGGGTAAGTAGGTAGCGTATTTGAGTACAAAGTTTGGAAAGTATTAGAATAAAACTTATGTGTTGCTGCGCGACTAGCTCTTAGCCCAACCAGTGGCCTCACAGTGGACCATGGGATGGATCTGCGAGCTTCCGTCTGAGCGCGGTTGGCGGATGTTTTCCTGCGCTGCTTCCAGGGGCGGCCCCAAGCCAAGGGTCTGGGGATTGAGAGTTTCAGGACCTCTCAGCAGGACCAGCAGGGGGCCCCTCTGTTCCCAGGGGCGGGGCCCAGCTGGGGATGTGGGCTCCAAGGGCGGAGCCACGCCTTTTTGGTTCTCAGAAGGGGAGCTTGGCTGCTGGTCGGCCCTTCAGATCCCTGCTGTGTTTCCACTGCTTTGTCAGAGTCTGTGACTGTGGGGGGGCCCTTGGTGGTGTCTTGCTCAGGATTCCCAGCTGGAGGATGCCCTGCTCAAGAATTGAGGGGGGGCAGATACAGGCTCCTATTTACCCGCACCCCCTACCCACTGTTGTAAGGCAGGGTCCCAACGCCCTCCACTCTCCAGATCCAGTGGCCTGGGAGAGGAGCCTGGTGGGCGGGTGGGAGCTGGGACAGCTCCGCCTCCCCTGGTGGGGTGCTGAGTCTTAGTGTCCGCCCGCTTTTCAGTCTCCAGTCAGAGGGCTGGGGGTTGAGCTGTTGGGCGGGTGGGAGTTGGGACAGCCCAGCCTCCCTTGATGGGGTGCTGGGTCTTATGGGTAGCCCGCCTGTCAATCTCCAGTCAATGGCCTGAGGGAGGGGGCTGTTGAGGGGAGGGACAGGATTCTAAATTCCTTGCCCCCCTGCTCCCGCCAGTCTTTCTCGGGCGGGGTGTTGGGGTCTGAGTTAAGTTCTATTGCTTGGCACCCGCTCCGCTTTCCCGATGTGTTTGGGGATGCGCTGTATTACTCACGCCTCTGCGTCCGTCTGCGGGGCTCCACGGTGGTGGGGAGTCTTTCACTCCCCTCGGGTCCCCGCCGCCGCCTGTGTTCTGCGTCTGGGTTCCGCTGCTTGCTGTCTGGTTCCGCGTCTGGGTTCCGCTGCTTCTGCCGTTCACTGGCCCGGTTCTGTGCTGGTTTCTGCAGCCCTTGGGCTCCCAGCCTGGCACCCTCCACTGCCGCCGCTTTTCGTGGATTAGAGCCGGTGCCCGCCCCTGCTTTCCCCGCTTGGAGCCGGCACCCGCTCAAGCCGCTTTTCTTGGCTTGGTCCGGCGCCAGCTGCCGCTTTTCGCGGCTTTCCGTGGCTTTGGGCGAGAGGTGGGGGAGGGGTCCTCGCATTCCAATTCTTTGAGAAAGTTGGATGTGAGCTTTATCTGGATTTCTTCTCTGGTTTGAGTCCTTCTCCGTTGCTTTTTGAGTTTGTTGTTGTGGATTTCTTTAGAAAGTTGGCTCGTGAGACTCCCTGGTTCTCTCTTTTTGTCAGAGAAAGCTAGGCAGCATCCCTATTGTCTCGGCGCCATCTTCCTTCCCCTCATTATGACATTTTTATACATGTGCTTTGGTCTTCTCCACCCCTTATGGGGTCTTTTTTCCCCCTTACCCTTTCCACTCATCCTCTTCTTAAATTGTCCTCTTTTACTTTCATGTCTATCTTTTAACATCGAGATTTTTGCATATAAGTCAAACAAGGTATTTTATTTGTCTTTCTGAATCTAGTTCAATTTACTTATCATGACGGTCTGTGAGTCTATCCATTTCCAGGAGATTACATAACTTCATTCTTTATATAGTTGAATAATACTCCATTGTATACATGTATATTCATACATGTATATATACATGTAAATATGTATATATAATGTATATATGTGTGTGTGCCACATTTCCTTTTTCTGTTCACCCATTCATGAGCATCTAGGCTGGCTCCACAGCTTAAATGTTAATATGGTGTTACAGGACACATAGATACTCAGGTCTCTTCTGTGTCTGTGTCTCTTCATTCCTTTAGATATATATGCCAGGAGTGGCATGACAGGATCATGTGGATTATTTATACTTTTTAGAATAATATGACATTTTTGTTAGAACCTATTACAACGTCTCCCTCTCTTTCTTTGTCTCCTAACCTCTGTTTCTATCTCCTTCCTTTTCTTGTCTCCTTCCTTCCATTTATTTACTCATTCATTTGTGAAAGTGTTCAAAAACCAAGATTCTCTCTCAGCTAGTTTTCTCTAACCACTGTTACTTCAAATACAATCCCTACAGCTAATTAAACACAGCTAGTTTTGGCCTTCCCCTCTGATTATGCTTTGATGGATGGTGCATTTGAAGTCACTCAAATGTCTGGGCTCCGTCATTCAGTATGACCCAGAGGTACTTGGCCTGAGCATGAACAATTGTGGCATAGGTATATGTTCTGGGGTCTCTGATATTATGTTTAAGGCAGGACATATCATTTTGACAAATATAACTATAGTCTAGAATCACTGCTAACACCTTGCCCTTCACTGCTTCTTGTTAGCTTGACTGATTCTGGGTTTGGACTTGGTATCCTGTAGCTTCTCCAAGGCCAGGTTCTGAACCTGGGCTCTTACTATTTCTCACCAATAGTGGATCTTCAGGCTAGAGCGACCATCATCTGAAAGTGTTTAAGCAGAGACAGGGCAGTAGTAGTCAAGGTGACTGTAGAGAGATGCTGGCCTTAACTGGAAGGTTATAGCAAATTACCTTCAGATTTCTAGTTGCTCTAAAAATTGGTGATTATATAAAATATTGAATGTTTGCTCAGACAGCTATATTTCCTTGACTTGGTTGAAAGTCTTTGTCGTGTATACATGCATTTGGGGACTGATGTTAAATTTTCTTTATGGATTTGTTTGAAGTAAATGGGATGTTACTTAGTTTTCCGTTTACCTGAGTTTTTCTGGCTTTGAGGCTTGTTTGGAAAGAAAAAAGAAACAAAATCCTACTGAAAAATAAAAAACTTCTGTTATAAAAACGATCAGTTCTCTAAAATCCTGTTTTTTTTTCCTCCATGGTAACAGAATTTTAGTTGGGTGTAGTGTCTTTGACTTTCCTACATCCTTGGATCTTGGTGCAATTAATATTTTAGTAATAGCAAAATGTGACTGACTCAGCCTCTGTGGTGATGTGGCTCGCCTTTCCTTTGTGATTTCCTTTCTTGGGGGGCTATGTGCAGATACAGGGAGAGGCTTTTGGAACCATAAGGCAAAGGAAACACTCTAGAAATGGATGAGGGACAAACAACCCGGACTATGGAGCTCCTTATGTGGAGTTTCTCTAGCTTGTGAGAGTACAAATTTCAGTCTTGTTTAAAGCACTGCTTCAGAGAATTAAGGTCTTAATATTTCAACTTTTATAGTAACATGTACAACAGATTTGCCTTGTAGCTAAAACTTTATCTTCTACATATCGTATTAATAGTTGCTGGCAAATGAATAGTACTACATAATGAATTGGATTGGTTCTGGAGTGTGGGAAATCATAGATTCTAGAATAAAAGAGCCAGGTGGTGGGATAAGAAGGTGAAATAAATCAGAGCACTGGCTATCACCTCTGCTGTACTTAGAGAAATACCCCCTCTGGTCAAGTTACCAGAACAAGGGGCCAGTCTTTCTCTTGGGAGATGGAGTCTTTCTCCAGATGCCATAACTCTTGAAGTGGACCTTTTTATTCTGAGCATGGCATTTTTTTTCTGATGGGATCCTAATTCTGGGGGCTCCTATTACAGAAGGAGCTCTTATGTAGCATTCACTCTACACTAAGAATTTTCTGAGGAGCTTTGTTTGTAACTCTTGATCAAATCCCCAAGGTGACAATTATGGGCCTCATTTTGGTGCAGAGAAAACTGAGAATATCAGGAAAATATGTCCTATAGTATATATAGCAGAATAACAATTTCAGCTCTGCAGGTGTTCCCAAAGCCTGTCCTTTCTTCCTCTGTGCCAGGGAGGATAGTGTTGTTTGTGGGATGAAGTTCTGGTGTGGAGACATCCAGGAGTCCTGTTTATCTGAGAGCCACCTCTAAAGACTCTTGAATAAAAGGGGACCCTAAAATGCTGGCATGTACTCGTTCCAGTGGGAGACAAAGAAATGTCCTGGTTAGGCCTTCAGTCCAACACATGTGCTGTGGGGATGAATTCATTCAGGCTGATAAGTCTCAAATATTCTCAAGCATTTTTCTTGTGTAAGGGAGAAACTCATAACTCTGAGGACTTTATTTTTGCTCAGATGGAAGCTTCCAGAGAACATTGCCATCATGTGGTAGAGAAAAGGATAGCAACAGCTGGTTTGGTTGAGGCACTGAGGATTCAGGGGACCAGGAGATGACCTAGAAATGAAAGGCTGGTGAAAGGCTTGTTTTTTGTTTGCTTGTTTGTTTTTGTTTTGTAGCACCATGTCAACAAAGGTTCAGTGTAGTCTAGAAAGTATATTGGAATCTTCATAAGCTTCTCATTACTTTCAGGCCAAGGCGAGAGAAAGGAATCTGTATTACCTGGAGATTATAGAAGCATATTCTCTTTCCTTAACTTTTATTAATTTATTTAATTTTAATTTTTGGTTCCAGATCTGTGGTTTGAACTCAGGGTCTCATGTTCTCACTTGGCTTTTCCTCTCATGGTTGACACTCTTCCACTTGAGCCATAACCCCAAGTTTAGGGTGTGTGTGTGTGTGTGTGTGCGTGTGTGTATTTGTATGTCTGTATGTGTGTGTACATACCAGCACTGGGGCTTGAACTCAGAGCCTGGGCACTTGTTTATTCTGGTTGGATTTAAACCATGATTCTCAGATTTCACCCACTCAGTAGCTAGGACTCTAGGCATGAGTCACCAGTCCTTTGTGAGAAGCTCATTGTTTAGATGAAGTAGGAAAACTGAGTTGTCTATTTCTTCTTGACAATAACCACCAGTCCATAGAGGCATAGGAGAGTTAAGAAGACTTGGTGCTGGGGTTAGACAGCAAAGTGGACAGAGGTAAGGAAGGGGCTGGCAATATGCAGACGGCACTTTAGGAAGCCAAAGTCACTGCATAGTTGCATCTAGAGCCCAAGGACTCTGCATAAACTCAACCATTTCGGTTAGATTACCTACTTAACCTAAAAATCCCATAACAGAGATTAGTTTAGGACCTTATACTCTAGGAAAGCGAGCTTGAGATTTTTCTTATAGCCCAAATGAACACTGATCCCCCCCCACCCCACACCCTTCCCCAATTGCCTTATATCCTAGGAGAAAAGAATGTGACCTTAGAGGTGTCACTCATGGAGGCTGCTGGTCTTTGGTTTGCCTTAGTAAAAAACAGCATTGGATGTGGGCACTTCCCTGTGCATGATGGGTAATTCCTTCCTCCTTTCATCCTGGCCTACTGAGTGAGCACCGCAGACTAGGCTGGCTAGTGACATTTCCACCTAGTAATGTAAGATTACCCTGGGCTTAGTGTGAATTGTAACTGAGCTAGAAAGCCTGAAGAATATCAGATTGCTTGTCACTGGAGCTAAAGCTGAAAGGAGGCACAAGATGGTTATGGTGTAGTTGTTTCCATAAGGTTGGTGAGGAGCTTTGTGGGGCCTATGAAGATGAAGCCAGAAAGCGGTCAAAGCCCCTTCTATCTGCTAGGTGGTGTGCAGAGGAGAAAGTGCTGGAGATGGTTGATGGTCCCTAGGATTGCCTTAGGTTTGGATGAGGATTTCCTGATTGTCCTCCCACTACACACCTGTGTTTGTTGAGCTGAATTGAATAAGTTTCTTCCTCATAACAGCAAGAGCAGGGCTCAAGCAGAGATCAAGAGGAAGGTGGAAGTCTCTGAGGTGGTGGGTCAGGAAGGCCTCCAAGTCCTGCACAGTGAAGGCGTGGGTTCGTCAAGTGGAAATATAGAAGAAATAGTGTGCAAGCAGTAAGTGGCGGACATTTCCCAGCTGTTGTTCTGTTTGGGTCTTGTAAATAACCTTAAAGAGAATGTTAGTGCAGAAGTGGTATTCTCACATTTCTTATTAGAAAAAAAATTGTGGTTGGGAATTTCACAAGTTACTCTGAGCCATGTTAATGGGAAATAGTGAAGATGTGACTTGAAGCTAGGAATCCTACTTCCAGTCAGCTGGCTTTCTTCATCAGGTGAGGCCTACTGTCTTAGGTTACACTGTCTGGGCCTTGTCTTCTCATGCCTCAGCCTCAGCCTTTGAGATTCTCATTCAGTAAAGTCACACATGGCCTGAAAAGCTCTTTTTCCTCAAGATCTATAGGTAAATATGAGAAACAATGTGAGAAAATTAGACAAGGCAAGCACAGAAGCAGCTCTACTGTGCTATTACCCATCAGTGGGCTTACAAGCCTCAGCCTTGTGGAAATTCTATGAGACAGATTAAGAAATTCTTTTTAAAAATATCCTTTAAGTCATTGTACAAAGGGCTTGCTGTTCAACAAAGCAGTTATGAATTAAGTGCAGCTTGATCAATGTCACCCTTATATTTTCACTCGCCCTTCTCAACCCATTCCTTCCCTTAGTTTTCTTATTTAGGTTACATATTGAATTTATTATTGAACTTAATGTTTTATTTATTGAACAAAACATTTTATGTATACAACACATCTTAGTCTGTATAACCCCTTCCACATTTTCACCCCCCCCTTTGGCCCACCCCTTCCATTACGTTTTGTTTCTTTTTCTTAAAGAAATTATTTTTTAATTCAATATATTCACAATGTCTCATGGAAGACTAGAGCCATGATACTGTTAAAGAGTGATGAATGCTTTAACTCCTACAGTCTCCCCAAACTACCCATTCTTTAATAAAGATGATTAAAACAATGACGTGCTTCATGTAGATAATAGCTTTAGGAAAAAACATGCTGTTTAAAAAAATCTAGTTTGGAACATTGCCGCAGACCGACTCAGCGGGAATGCGGGGAGACCAAGTCTGGATTCACAGGTCAGGAATGGATTCGGCGATGACAGACAGACACAAACGCAAGGGAGGTTTGAAATCTGCTGCGAAGTTTTACTTGTTGAGTGTGAGATTATATACAGTCAAAGTAGGAGTAGTTTCTTTCAGTTGGCATAAGGTCAAAAGATTACAATCACGTTTAAGAATGGTTACAGGGTACATTTTTCTGAGTAGAAAAGAAACTTCTCCCTTCATTCTAAGAAGCCATGGTTAATAAGTCAGACATTATGGTTAGGCGTCATCCGCCTTGGCATTAATCACTATTAGCTTTGTTTACCATCTGTTTTCTAGTTCTTCCTATGATTCTGTTTCTAAGTTAGTAATTATTACCCTGTGCCAGGAATTGTAAAACCTTAAACCTAAGAGTCCATTGTTGCTGTTCAGTTAGAGCACACCACGGTGCTCTAGCCCTTCTAATCCTTTCCCATATGATTCATTATGTACTTGCAACATTTACACAAGTAATGCAGATGCATTAAAGGCATATTCAGGCAAACTAACATTTATTACTAATTCAAAGATCATGTTTTCCGTTTTAGTTTCTAATTCTGTCTTATTATTAATAGAATGCATTGAGGTCATCAAGGCTGCTGTGGGTGTGTCTTGCACCAGAGTAGCCGGGCATGCACTTTTAGTTCCTGGAGCATCTAGTCGCTCAATTAATTGTTTAGGCCAGTAGCTGGCACAGAATATTACTGCCATACCATCAACTATCAGAAATGAAAAGAGTGATAAAAGAATCCCAGCACCCAGCATTATGAGCATTCCATGCATATGTCCCGGTCTCTGCCAGGGACCTCCAGGAGGCCTGATCACCGTTGGTGCGAACCTCAGGACTGGCAGCCATTCAAGCTCTTTCTGCTCCATGCTGCACAGACTCCACTGGAGTGGGTGTGGCAGAACATCTTCTTCAACTCCAGACCATGGGGTGGCTATGCAAAAATAGTTTATGGCCTGGTCCCTTAGCCAATTTTTTCCCCAAGTAGTTTACTCTCACCACCCTTTTTTATTTATATATCTCAGAGCTGTCAGGATGGTTCACATGTGATGCTGAAAGAGAGTTACCACAGCAGTGAGTAGGAAGACAAATAACTATAGGAAGAGTTTTTGGTGTCTTTTCACTCCAGGTGTGAATTGATCTGATACCAATCTGATGTTTCAAAGTTCTGGGGATTTGCCTGGGCAGAGGCTATCTGAAGACATTATGTCCCGAAAACCTCCAAAAGAGAAAGGAGCTGATCTGCCTGATGCTGAAATACACTGTAATCATCAACAGACTGCCCGAGTAATCACAAAAGTATCCTGAAAAATGTAAAGACATGGAGTGATTAAGGAGAACTTTCCGTTGGATTTTTTCCAAATAACTCTTCTAATTTCATCTTTCTAGTGTCATTTGACACCTACCAACTTAAATCACAAGGCGAGCATAGCTTCAGGTACAGTTTCCAGTAGAAGAAACATGTAAGAGAAAAAGATAGAAGTCAAAAGGACAGGCAAAGGATTCTAAGTCTCTTTATGTATGTTTTGGCAAGACAGGGTGTAATGAAGCTGAAAGAAGGTCTAGTCCACAGGAGACAGGACAAAGAAAGTGGTGACAGTTGAGGGGGGAGACTCACGAGATGAGAACTAAAAGGGGTGGCAGGACATGTGAAAACACACAAGCCACATGAAGGGCATTCATTCCAGAATGCAGAGATTCACTAAGAAAGAAGCAGAGAGGCCTGTGTGTGAGCACATAAAGAAACCAAGAGGAGAGGCCAAACATCAGAGCCAAAGGAAACACCTGGGTGCCTGGAACCTGGGCTCAGAAACCCAGTGTGAAAAGAGGTGAGTTTGAACTGGGCCTCCTGCATTCCAGGACTGGCTTCTGGGCAGTACTTCACTCTCCACTGAACTCTGCACAGTAAGAATACTGCTAAGAAGAAATGATAATAGACAAAAAGTAAGAATTCAGCCTCCACTTCTGATTTAAAACAACAACAAATAAACAAATGGCTAACTGATTTGTGAGGAATAAAGCTCTGTGTATATATATAGATGAACTGGATATTAAGGCAAAGGAAATGATGTTTCCACTATTTGGATATGGTACACACTTCAAAGTTCATGTTCAAACCCAATGCTCTCTGTGGTGATATGAGTAGATGGGCCTTTGGTGCGGAAGTGGCTATCTTACGTGGGCTCTGTCCTGAATGGAGTAGTGCTTCACTAATGCTTTCTTGGAATCTCTTTCTCATACTCTTCCTTTTCCAGTCATATGAGTAACATGGCATCAGGTACCATCTTGGAGCAGCCTTTGCCAATATACATGTTATAGATGTCTTATCGTGAGCCTTTCCATCTCTAACATCGTGAGAAATACAGTTCCATAAATTATCCAGAATCAGGTGTTTTGTTATAGTAGGACAAACAGATTTAAGACACAGGTTGTATTTGATCTGGGTGTTATACTTGATCTGGGTTAAACTATCAAGTGACCAAACTCCCTGCTTGGATTATTCTTCTTGGATATAAGTCCCAAAGTGATAGACAGACATAAAATTATAGTTTAAGTTTTGAGAGGCACATATACAAAAATGCAGCCAGGTGTTGATAGCTCATGCCTGTAATCCTAGGCTGAGATCTGAGGATCGTGGTCCAAAGCCAGCTCAGGTATAAAAGTCTATGAGACTCTTATCTCCAATTAACAACCAGAAAACTGGAAGTGGCACTGTGGCTCAAAGTGGTAAAACTCTAGCCTTGAACTAAAGAACTCAGGGACAGTGCCCTGGCCCAGAGCTCAAGCCCCATGACTGATGGGAAAAGAAGGAAGGAAGGCAGGAAGGAAGGAAGGAAAGAAGAAAGGAAGGAAAAAGAAAAATGCACACATAAGTACTGTTGGAAGTGTTGGTATGCATGTGTATTTGGATGAGTATGTATTCATACTTTTAAGCATGTGTATATATACATATTGTACATGGGCATTTCTTTTTTATTTTTACTTATTTATTTTAAATTTTTTATTGTTATTAATAGAAGGGTTACATTATACTTGCCAGATAGAAGGTACATTTCTTTTTTTCATATATTTTTTATTGTAATTAATAGAAGGGTTACATTATATTTACCAGATAGAAGGTGAATTTATTGCATTTTTTATTAAAGAATTTATTGACATTGATTTTTACATCATATTTCAAATGACATATTTAACAAACAAGTATTCAGGAAGGGAATCTCTATATACAATCACTGGCACTTAGATTTTAGAACATAATTAAAATTAGGCTAAGGGTTTAGATGTCATAGATACATATTAATCTATGTGATAAAACATGTCTATAGACAAATATCATGTAACCCTTTTATTAATTACAATAAAAATATATAAAAACATGTCTATAGAGTTATAAATTTTTATGTCTATGTAGTTGTGTTTATATTTCCAATACCATGTCCATAGCATTGGGTACGCAAATTTTGAGTCCTTGCTCTTTTATTGTTTGGACCTAATAGCCACATATTAAGGATACAATGCCCTTTTGTTCCTTTGATGGTGACTTGTCTCACTCAACATGATTTGCTCTAGATTCATCCACTTCCCTGTGAATGCCATTATTTTATCTTGTTTGTTGGCTATGTAGAATTCCATTGTATATATATATATATATATATATATATATATATATATATATAACACATTTTTTGTATCCATTCATCTTCAGTAGGGCGTAGGGCCTCTGGAGTGTTTCCATCACTAGGCTACTGGGAATTGTGCAGAGATGAACATAGCTGAGCAGGTGTGAAGGTACATTTCTTAATAATCATTGCTACCCCTTCTCATGTTTTTGTCCCCATTTCCCTCCCCCATCCATACCCTCATCTTGTTTTCCCCCCTTTCCTATCCTATTTCAAATAAACAAATAAACATATATACTTAGACATGATATGACCACCAAATTGGTAGACTAATATAAAACTGTAACTTTAGTCTTGAGACACACACATATGTAAGCACACATCTGTATATAGTATATATGTGTGTGTATCATTTACACACATATACACATATATATGTGTGTGTGTATCACTTACACACACACATATATATGTGTATATATATAAAGAGAGAGAAAGAGAGAAACAGGGTCTTGCCGTATAGCCTGGAACTTGTGATTCTTTTAACTAGTGTTGGAGTTCCACATGTGTGTTGCCACACCTGGAAGACATACTTTAACTTTTCTGGAGATAAGGATTTACTTTTTCTAGTATTAGCAAACTATTCATATTTATAAATGGAAGCAACTGTACCTACTGGTTTATCTCTGTAGGAAGGAGAAACTCTTAGCTTGTTGGTGAGCCAGGACATTAAGAGTTAAAGTAGTCCTTTAAAGTGCTATATGAATAATTGCCTAATAGGATTTCTTTTTTTCCCATACATTTTTATTATAATTAATAGAAGGGTTACATTATATTCATCAGATAGAAGGTGCATTACTTCATAAACTTTGATACCCTTTCTCATGTCTTGGTCCCCATTTCTCTCCCCCCCACTCCAGGCCCTCATCTTGTTTTCCCCCTTCCCTATCTGATTTCAAATAACCAGATACACATATATACAATATATGAGAAAACAAGGTGAAATGTTGTAACAATATGAGATAACCAAGGGGCAGCAAAAGAGGTGAGAGATAACATAGTACATTAAGGACAACAATCATTCATTATATGGCTTTTGTTTCTAGATCCTGGAGGTCCTTTCATTTAGCGTCATACTATATTGTCTTATGTCTCTAGGTTTTGTTCTATTGTAAATCTCTGCTAGGAGAGCCCAAGGTTTCTACTGATTATGACAAATGAGGGAAACCATTGAGCCTATATTCCTTTGAGTCTGGCTTACTTCACTTCATATGATTTTTTCTAAGTCTTTCCATTTCCTTACAAATGGGGAGATGTCATTCTTTGACAGCAGCATAGAATTCCATTGTGTATAAATACCACATCTTGTTGATCCACTCATCAACTGAGGGGCATCTAGGTTGGTTCCATATCTTTGCTATGGTAAATAGTGCTGCAATGAACATTGTTGTGCTAGTGGATTTAGTATGTCCTTGTTTCTGGATGAGTAAGTAAATGCCAAGTAGAGGAATTGCTGGGTCATAGGGGAGCTCTATGTTTAGTCTTTTGAGGCACTGCCATACTGCTTTCCATAGTGGTTGAATGAGTTTGCACTCCCATCAACAGTGTAGTACTGATTCCTCCTGGGCACATCTCCTCCAGCATCTGTTGTTATTAGATTTCTTGATCCTGGCCATTCTAAGTGGAGTGAGGTGGAATCTTAGAGTTGTTTTGATTTGCATTTGTTTTATGACCAGAGATGTTGAGCATTTCTTCATGTGTCCATAGGCCATTCTTATTTCTTCTTCAGAGAAGACTCTAAGTCTTTGACCCATCTTTTAATGGGATGATTGTTTCTTTGGAAATTAGTTTTGGAGTGATTCAATTTTTTGAGCTGTTGATATATTTTAGATATGAGGCCTTTGTCCATTGTATGGCCTAACAGGATTTCTATATAGCTTAAATACATTTAGTAATTTTTTCTGGGACATGTCATGAAGGTCAGGTAGAAGGTTCTTTCACTATCATCATTTTCCCCCTTTGAATGTTGCTGTTTTCTTAACCTATCTGAGTTAATATGCAATGATCAGGAGCACAGCGAATTATTTGACCTTAAAAAGCCAGAGAGATAGATGAAATTCTTATCAAACTCTGGAATAATAATCAGGAACGTACCTTGATTTCATACAGGTGTGGACAGCTTATGTATAATATAGATGATTATGATGATCAGGACTTAAGATCATCGAGGCAGGTGAGCTAGAGGTGTTGGCCTGTGCACAAAAACTCACCATCCAGAGAGGGAAAAAATCCAAGGCACCGGTAAGCTTGGGCTTGCTGTAACCTCTCTACTTCTGAGCCCATCTATTATGAGTTTCATCAAGAAACTCAGGCCCATCTGCATGTGGTATTTTGCATGAGGTTGGTTGTAATAACACTGCAGTTCTAAACGTATTTTTTTCCCAGTCTTCCATATGAAAGGCTTGCTGGCACTTATTAGAAAGGCAAGTTCAGCAACTGTGTTTTTTTCACACAGCAAAAATGATTCGTGGCAGATGGTTGTTTTTTTTTTTAAACCCAGGAGACAGCTTGGTTCTGCACAACTAGACATCATCTCTTTTGAATGACTTTTGGATTTTTCCCACCAGGCACCTTTGAAAGTTAGAGAGGTGTTTACAGGTACTATTGTCCTTCAGTTAGGTTCAGAGTATAATAAAGAAATATCAGAGAAAATAATAAAGGTTGTGAAGATCTCATGGGTTTAGAACCCTAAGTTACTGGGGACAGCAGGTGTTGAGGTTGTTTCCCAGATGTGGGAAGTTTGGCTTGGGTTTTGAGTTTGATTTTCACAAACACTGAGGAAACAGAAGCAGGCATGTGCATTCCAAAGCCTACAAAAGGGATAAGCCTCCCTCTCATTCTATCTGACCAAGAGGGTAGAACTACCTTATTGCACTCTGAACATAAGTTTATATAATATCTAATATTTAATATTCACTGTGTGCTAAGAAGAATGCTAATGCAGAATCAGTTACAATAAAGTCTCTGGGATTATCTTATTCCAAACATACACAAAAATTTCTTTTTTAAATTTTATTTTATTTTTGGGGTGATGTACAGAGGGGTTACAGTTACGTTAATTAGGCCATGGGTATATTACATCTTGAACATTGTTATTCCTTCCCATGTTTGTCTCCCACTTTCCCTCCCCTCTTTCCCCATTATCTTTTTACCTTAGCTTCCCATTTTCAAATAAACAAATGTATGTAGTACATACGAAGTACCAAATTCAGATACAGTAAAACAACATGAGATAAACCTTAAGGGGAAAAGAAGAGAAAAGAAATAGTTCACATAGTACATTAAGAACAACAATCACAAAGATAAAACTCTTGTTTCCATATCCTGGCATTCATTTCACTTAGTCTCATCCAAAATGGACATATATGTACATTTATCTTTTGAGCTATCATGATCCTCTGTTAGGAGAATCCTAAATGTGTACTAATTGCTACAAATGAAGGAAATCACGGAGCCTAAGTTTCTTGTGTCTGGCTTACTTCTTTCAAGTCCTTCCATAGTCTTATACATGGAGCAATGCCATTCTTTTTTATGGCAGCATAGAATTCCATGATGTGAATATATCATATATTCATGATCCACTCATATACTGAGGGGTGTCTGGGTTGGTTCCATATCTTAGCTGTTGTTGATTAGTGCTGCAATGAACATTGTTGTGCTACTGGATTTAGTATGTCCATGTTTCTGGACATTTGGGTAAATGCCAAGGAGTGGGGTTGCTGGGTCATAGGGAAGCTCTATGTTTAGTCTTTTGAGGAACTGCCATACTGCTTTCCATAGTGGTTGAATGAGTTTGCACTTCCATTAACAGCTTAGTAGTGATCCCTCCTGGCCACATCCCCTCCAGCATCTGTTATTATTAGATTTCTTCATAATGGCCATTCTTACTGAGGTGAAGTAAAATCTCAAAGTTGCTTTGCTTTGATTTGTATTTCATTTATGGCCAGAGATGTGGAGCATTTCTTCATGTATCTATTGGCCATTTTTATTTCCTCTTCCTAGAAGTCTCCCTTTCAGTCTTCAGCCTACCTTTTAATGGGATGGTTGTTTCATTTATTTTTATTTTTATTTTTTTTTTGCCAGTCCGGGGCTTGAGCTCAGGGCTGAGCACTGTCCTTGGACTTTCTCAAGGCTAGAGCTCTACCACTTGAGCCTCAGCACCACTTCAGGTTTTTTTCTATGTATGTGGTACCAAGGAATCTAACCTGGGTCTTTGTGCATGCTAGACAAGCACTCTACCAGTAGACTAAACTACCGGCCCCGATGGTTGTTTCTTTGTTGGTTTATTTTATGATTAGAAAGTATTTTATTAAGTAAATGAAGCTAGACATTAATGATTCAATTTGGCTTAATTGGATAGTTATTTTAGTTCAATCACTCTTTTCCTTTGCCTGACCTCTCTGCAAGCTTTTACGGGACTTTAGGGTTCTATTTTCTTCATGGCAAATTCAGACCACAAAAGCCCACTCTTTCACAAAATCAGAAATCTTTGCTTCCAGCCCCAGTCTAAGCAGAATATAAATAAAGCTAATCAATCCATTTGTATCTTACAAGGAGGATTTGTTTTTGAGAGATTTAATTTCTTAAGCTTTAGGTATATTTTAGATACAAGACCCTTGTCTGTTGTGTGCCAAGTGAAGATCTTTTCCCACTCTGTGGACTTTCTGTTTATTTTGCTGGCCATGTCCTTTGCCATACAGAAGGTCTGCTGTTTAATGCAGTCCCATTTGTCCAAACTTTCTTTGATTTGTTGTGTTTCTAGGCCGTTATTAAGAAAGGTTCAACCCATGTCAAGGAGCCCAAGTGTGTCTCTTCTTTTTTCCTGTAAATTATCTCTTTTACCTCCAGGTCTTTGATTTATTTGGAGTTGATTCTGGTGCGGGGAGACAGAATAAGGATCCAACTTTAGTTTTCTACATTACACCAAAATTTCTGTTATTGGTTTATTAAAAAACCAAACAAATATGTAGCTAGCCAACAACAGAGCTGGGATGTATGTGTGGTTCCAGTTTCAAATTCTGTTACATGACTGAGCTAACTTTCAGCAGACAATTTCCTGAATTCTTTCCCATCTCCTCACGATTTCTTTTATCTCTGTTTGTCCTTGTGAGGAGGCAGTGGTAGAAGGGGAATGCACAAATGCTATTTTTGTTCCTGGAAAAGTGCAAACACAGAAGGATATGAACAGCAAAGGAGCAGGGGTCAGATTGGCAACTGCTGGATGGAGGACACATATTGCAGGCACTTGGCAGCCCGAGGTGAGCTTATAAATGACAGCTCTGTGGGAATGCTCTTTCTGTAATGGGCCTCCATATTTCCTGTAACTTTATTTTGGCATGTGATAAAGCTCAAAATTCACAATGGAAATGCAGTACAAGGACATAGAGACAGATGTTACATTTTTCGTTGAAGGAAAATAAACACATATAGTTTAATAGACCAAAATCAGTGTATTGGATTCCACAGAGGGTGAGCATATGGGTGTCTCACCCCACCCTCCCTTCCACATCTTATTTATCTGAAAGCTTGTTCATGCCTGCTTTTAATTACAGGTGACAGTCTCTTGCCGCCCCCGCTCCAATCCTTGTTAAGTGACAGGTGTGGTAGCTCTTTAACCTGAAATTTCTATTGGTTCAGAAGCTTGAGTCGGATTAAGCATGGTAGCTGGGAAATCAGCTTGCTGTGAGTCTTTCATTATCGTTGGAGTGATTGGAGAAAATATGAATCTCCCAGGCCGTAACCCAGGGACCTTGTGGGTTGGCACTGACTCTTCATATCTCTCCTAGGTGTTGCTGGAACAAAAAACTAAAAAAGAAAATGTACTAGAAATATGATTTCTCTATCATTCAGATTCTGCCTTATTCCTCCCATGAGATCAAAGAATACTAATGCTGAGTTTGACTTGTGGAATGATCTGTGATTTGGACTGCCAGACATCTTTGCTGAGTGGTGAACCTGGTCATTTACTTTTCTGTTTTATATTTTTGCTTTGCTTTCTTTCTTTTTTTTTCTCCTATGGCCTTTTACCAAATAACCTGTTTTATTTTATTTTGTGCTGGTATCAGGGCTTGAACTCATCCCATGAGTGCCTGTCCCTTAGCTTATTCTACTCCTGACTAATACTCTGTCACTTGAGCCACAACTCCACTTTGCTGGTTAGGAGATAAGAGTCTCAAGGAGTTTCCTTCCTGGACTGGCTTTGAACTGTGATCCTCCTCTCAGCCTCAAGTAGTTAGGATTACTATATGAACCACAGGAACCTACATAATCTATTTTTAAAAATAAATGATTTATTCACTTATTGGCTATTTTCTTTTTTCATATATTTTTATTGTAATTAATAGAAGGGTTGCATTACATTCACCAGATAGAAGGTGCATTACTTCACAAACATTGAAATCCTTTCTCATGTCTTGGTCCCCATTTCCCTCCCCCACCCCCACCCCTCTTCTGGTTTTCCTCCCTTCCCTATCTGACTTCAAATAACCAAATAAGCATATATACAATATATCAGATAAACCAGGTGAAATACTGCAACAATATGAGATAACCAAGGGACAGCAAAAGAAATAAGACATAACATAGTACACTAGGGACAACAATCACTCATTATATGGCTTTTGTTTCTAGATCCTGGAGGTCATTTCCTTTAGCATCATACTATATGGCCTCATGTCTCTATGTTTTGTTCTATTGTAAATCTCTGCTAGAAGAGTCCAAGGTTTCTACTGATTATGACAAATGAGGGAAACCACTGAGCCTATGTTCCTTTGAGTCTGGCTTACTTAACTTTATATGATTTTTTCTAAGTCTTTCCATTTCCTTGCAAATGGGGTGATGTCATTCTTTCTGACAGCAGCATAGAATTCCATTGTGTATAAATACCACATCTTGTTGATCCACTCATCAACTGAGGGGCATCTAGGTTGGTTCCATATCTTTGCTATGGTAAATAGTGCTGCAATGAACATTGTTGTGCTAGTGGATTTAGTATGTCCTTGTTTCTGGATGAGTAAGTAAATGCCAAGTAGTGGAGGAAAATCATGCTATAAGCACTGGGGACGTTTTTTTTCTCAATTAATTAGTTTTTTTTTTGCCAGTACTGGGGCATGAATTTAGGGCTTGGATACTGTCCCTTAGCTTTTTTGCTCAAGGTACTCTACCATTTGAGCTTTTCACTGGTTAACTGGAGATAAAAGTCTCATGAATTTTCTTGCTGAGATTGGCTTTGAACTGTAATCCTTAGATCTCAGCTTCTGAGTATACAGCATTATAGGTCTAAGAAGTCAAGCCTGTGGTATGACACACTGGTGCCTGGCTTATTGAAGTTTTGAGCTTGTGGCTATTTACCACTCACAAGAAGTTCCCTCTACTGTAGCTAGGCAGGTCATGGGAAGTCGTGTGACCTTGTCCCTGACAATGGGTACTTCAGCCTGGGACTTCTAATCTTGACGATTTAAATGCAGAGTCTGCTGAAGGAAGGGGGTACCTAGAGCAGAGCTCTATTCAGACCCTCTGTGGGCTTGTGCACTGAGTTGTTCTGAGCCTGCTTTTCTAGGCTGCACATTAATCTTCTGACTTCTCTGTGATCATTCCATTCCAAGAAGATTCCTTCTTTTTAAGAAGGAAGTCTGAGCTGGAACCAAAAGGTGTTGTTTTTAAAGTGACCTCACATCCCTGACTTAATGCAGTTGGATCACTAGCACATGTACTGAGACTGAAAAGGAAGGGGACAAATGTAGGTATTCCCATCCTGGGGTGCAAGGATCCTTCTGTCATGTAAGAATTGCTGTCACGACCCTTCACAATCACCTGCACAGTCCCAAAAGGAACACAGGCTTCCATTCATGTCCATCTTGCAGGCTTTGGGTAAGCATGAAGAATGACAGCAGCTGGATGTGATCCCAGCGGGTCCGCATCGCTGATGTTGGACTTGTGGCCAATACAGGATAGGGAGTCTAATAGAGGAGCATGAGGAAATTGGCTTGAACCTTTCAAAGCCCAAATTATTCTGGCCATAAAGAAAAGCCACAGGAGTCCTACAGTCTCCAGGGCTGTTCCTTATGTGAGCAGTAAATTCTCAAGAAGATGAAATGGAGAGTGGTATTAGGGAATTATAAATACAGTTGCTATTTTGATTCTTTAAAGGTTTAATTTAAAAAATTCCATGGATGTCTTCTTGCCTTAATGAGGTGAGTCATTAAAAGGGTGCTTCCCATAGTTTTCTTTGTGGTTTGTGTGTTTCTTCTGTAATCCATTACATTTTATGGCATTTGTGGGGATTTGAAGCAGCAGATTTAATCAATAGTCATTTCTTCTACATCAGCATTTTTAGACCACTACTCTATATATTAAGCAGTATTTTAGTGCGTGGTCTGACCTTTACCTCTTAGAATGTTCTTCCTAATTATAATTTCTCTTGTTTTGCCATGAGATATGTTTAAGGTCAAAGGCTCTTAATAGCAATTGTGAATTTTTCCCCAGGGATCACAAAATATGAGATGTGTGGAATTTGGGATTGTCTATGTATTGGATTTGGGCAGATTCAGGGCTGGCAGTTTGAATTCCTGAAACTATATAATCGTGTGTGTGTGTGTGTGTGTGTGTGTGTGCATGTGTGCACACTAATTTTGAAATGTGTATCCATCTTGATTATGCCATTTTGACTCTGGCTGACCCCTGAGTACAGTCAAAATTTTGGACATGCTAGGCGATTGGATCTGATGAAAACCATATGGTTTCTGTGCATGCGTATATTTTACCACTGAAAAGCTACATGATAACCCATGCTGTGTCCCTGTGGGGAACTGTCTTCTTGAGGCTGAAATCTAATCATACAAGACCCACTTTCTGTTTTGTCTCACAGCACAGGAGATACTCTGGTTACCACAATTTTACCACAATTGTTATTAGCCTTGGCAGTGTTAAGGCACTTGTATTGTTGGCCAGTCTATAATGTGTCTGAGGTATTGAGGGATCCATCAGTGTGACCTCTGTCACCTTCCTGAACCAGATAGACAAATTTGAGGCTAACAGATTTGGCTTTGGAGAAGTTTTGTTGATTTCTACAGCAACTTCTCTGTATGAGACCCATCCAGGATCTCAGTAGGTGGCTGATCTTATTCTCAGCTCTGACATGAGAGATTTAATTGGGCATGGCTCAAGTTCCCATCAAGTCAGTGACTAATGTGCAGTGAAAGACTCTGTTATTATAATCTTTGTTTCCATCACTCCCTCCACTGACTTCATTTCTCATCTTTCAAAAGCAACCTGATCCTTTCCCAATAATGTTTCTCTTTTAATTGAATCACTTTCCAAAGCATGACTCTGTCACAGCACTGTTTAATTTCATGTATATTATTTCATTATGGCACTGGGAATTGAATCTAGGATTTCATGAATGTTATAAAGGCACTCTAGAACTCAAGCTAAGCTTCTAGCCCAGCCTTAGTAAATCAGCACTGTTTCTCTTAAGTAATGGCAGACCTGGAAGTTGCATTCTGAGTGGAAAATATCTTATCTCATGAGGGAAGTTTTCATTGTGTCCCTTCCTGCCCTGCTTGCTTCAGCATCTAAGTCACTCAATGTTCCTACAGAGTTTTGGGTTCCTGGGCTTGGAATTTTGTCCTTGGACTAGAATGGAGCACTCACTATAAACAGAACTTGTTAGAGACTGGGAAAGAGAAGGTGAGTTATTATATGACCCTGAGCAGGTTCTCTAACATCTTCAAGCCTGACAATATTTATTCTATGATGCTAGTGTCTTTTCTATTCCTTATTTGGTAATCTACTCATCTAGTATGATTTATTCTTTCCTACATTTTCCTGTCCCCCTCTATTCCATGGCTAGCATTCTTTATCTTTTTTTGCAGTGTTGATTTAATAGTCATGGATTCCTTTAGCCTTTGTTTATCATAGTTTTTTTTTTACCTTAAGAACAACAATCATTCATTATATGGCTTATGTTTACATCATATTTTAAATGACAAGTTTAACAAACAAGTGTTCAATGAGGGAATCTCTAATTACAATTTCTGAGACTTAGTATTTAGAACTTAATCAAAATTAGGCTAAGGGTTTGTATGTCATAGAAATATATCAATTTATGAAATAAAACATATGTCTATAGAGTCATAGTTTTTATGTCTATATAGTTATGTTTGTATTTCCATTACCATGTCCATAGCTTTGGGTATGCAGTTACTGAGTCCTCGCTCTTGTACTCTTTGGATTTAATAGCCGCATATTAAGGACACCAAGCGCCTTTTGTTCCTTAGGTCTTGACTTGTCTCACTCAACATGATTCGTTCTAGATTCATCCACTTCCCTGCGAATGCCATTATTTTATCTTGTCTGTTGGCTATGTAGAATTCCGTTGTGTATATATACCACATTTTCTGTGTCCATTCATCTGCAGTAGGGCATCTGGATTGTGCTATGTAGAATTCCATTGTGTATATATACCACATTTTCTGTATCCATTCATCTGCAGTAGGGCATCTGGATTGTTTCCATCGCCCGGCTATTGTGAATAGTGCAGAGATGAACATAGCTGAGCAGGTGTCTTTATAATATCCTGGGTCATGCTGTTCAGGATAGATGCCCAGAAGTGGTATGGCGGGATCATAGGGAAGGTCTATTTTCAGTTCTTCAAGGAACCTCCACACTGCTTTCCAGAGTGGCTGAACTAGTCTACATTCCGACCAGCAGTGTAGTAGGGTTCCTTTTTCTCCACAACCCCGCCAGCAAATGTCATTGTCTGAGTTCAAAATCTTGGCCCTTCAGTTCCCTGCTGCTTTATCAGAGAGTCTGTGACTGTGGGGGGCCCCTTGGTGCTGTCTTGCTCAGGATTCCCAGCTGGAGGATGCCCGGCTCAAGATTTGAGGGGGACAGATGCTGGCTCCTATTTTCCCGCACACCCCACCCACTGTTGTAAGGCAAGTTCTCAGCGCCCCCCACTCTCCAGACCCAGTGGCCTGGGAGAAGAGCCTGGTGGGCGGGTGGGAGCTGGGACACCTCTGCCTCCCTTGGTGGGGTGCTGGGTCTTAGCATAGCCTGCCTGTCACCTGTCGGACTCCAGTCAGAGGCCTGGGAGAGGAGCCTGTTGGGCAGGTGGGGGCTGAGACACCTCCGCCTCCCTTGGTGGGGTGCTGGGTCTTAGGTAGCCTGCCTGTTAATCTCCAGTCAATGACCTGGGGGATGGGGCTGTTGAGGGAAGGGACAGGATTCTAAATTCCTTGCCCCCCTGCTCCTGCCAGTCTTTCTCAGGCCGGGTGGAGGGGTCTGAGTTAAGTTCTATTGCTTGGCACCAGCTCAGCTTTCCTGATGGGTTTAGGGACCTGCTGCGCTACTCACACCTCTGCGTTCGTCTGTGGGTGCTGCACGGTGTTGGAGAATCCTTCACTCCCCTCAGATCTCCACCGCTGCCTGTGGTCCGCGTCTGGGTTCCGCTGCTTGCTGTTCTGGTCCGTGTCTGCGTTCCGCTGCTTCTGCTGCTTGCTGGCCCGGTCCAATGCTGGTTTCTGTGGGTCGGGGCTGCCCGGCCCTGTGCCCTCTGCCAAGGCTTTTCACGGCTTGGAGCCAGTGGCGAGGGGTGGGGAAGGGGTCCTCGCATTTCGAATTCTTTGAGAAAGTTGGATGTGAGCTTTATCTGGATATCTTTTCTGGTTTGAGTTCTCTGTTGCTTCTTGAGTTTGTTGTTGTGGATTTCTTAAGGTATTTGACTCGTGGGACTCCCTAGTTCTCTCTTTTTGTGAGAGAAAGCTAGGCAGTGTCCCTATTGTCTCGGCGCCATCTTCCACTCCTGTTTATCATAGATTTTATTTTGCTTTCAGTTATGAAAGATAGCTTTACTGAATATACTAATGTATTGTTTTCTTTATAAGCTCCTCTCTTCTGCATCACCAGATTCTATTCATTCATGAAGTAAAAAAAATGGCAGATGTTTCTAATCTGTCATCTTGTGGATTAGATTCCATCAGAAATCTTTATTCTGTAATATGAATAATATGAATAGATGGTTGAGATTGGTGAGTGAAATTATAAATGCAAGATCCTACAAAAGTATGGGAGGTATGGCTTTACCCTAAATTATGTTAATAGCCTTCATGGATGTTGGCAAAAGAGGAGATTCTTGGATCAATAATGAACTCATCTGCCCACGAGGCCTGGTGATAGCCAGAGCTAGGTGATACCTCCTGAATAGCTAGGATTTCAGGCATAAGCCATTGGTGCGTTTTTATTTTTTGATTTTGAATAATGGAAAGTAAGCCCTCTCTTTGTTCTGGAAAAAATATACTTCCCAAGATTGCTATCTAAGTAAACATCACGGAAAATAATTAGATCACAGGCAGCTAAGGTCTCTATTTGAAAAGTGTACAGGAATGCAGAAGATCTATTTGGCAAAGTCACTGAAATTTACTGTCCCTAATTAGTAAGGTATTCCATGTATATAATATGTACTCAGTAAAATAATAGCTATGAAGATCAGGATATTTCTTCACAAAAATAGGTCCCAGTTTTGACAGTGAGCAATTTAATGTAAACTCAGAACCCATCTTAGACTCTTATATGCTATCAACATTCAATATGTATTAATCTAAGGAATAAGTAACACATTATTCCAAAGTGAAAACACTTTGAAAATTTTACTAACCAAAGACAAAATATTATCAGATTTCAAACTATGCATCTTTTTTACCTTTTCATCTTTTTCTTCTAGTAATGTTTGAAAGATTAGTAGCCACATAAATAAAACACATACACAATCCTCAAATTCTAATCACATCATTGATTTACACACTTTTCTTATTTCTTATCATGTATGGAATCTGGTTTCAAACTGTGATCCTCAGATCAAATGAATCTTTGTTCCTATATTTCCACTTGAAACAACAAGATCAATAGAAATAATTTTTAAGCAGGGCCTACCAGAAACTTGTTAAGAATAAATACTTGCAAGAGTTATTTTTCCCTCTGTGGGTCTGACTAAATGCTGCAGAGGGTAAAATTTGTAATGACAAAACTCAATATTAGACATGAAGAGAGTTTTGAAACAGCAACTGATCAAATAATCTCATTAACTGATTATAACACTTAGGATACTAATTAAAATTGAAACTATTGTTAGCTCTGTATCCAAGGGACAGACATTAGACACATTTGTTCACACCCAAATCAGATGCGCTTCTTTGCAGCTTGAGTTTAAAACTGCCCATTCTTTTTCTGTTAGGCCTGCAGGGCCAGTTAAATATTTGTTACCATAGAACTATACAGAGTTTGAGTTTAAAACTGGCTCCCTTTCTTTTCTTTTTGGCTTGTGCAGCCAGTTATGTAGTTACCAGAAAAAAAACCTTTAAAGAATTTTTCGAAAGAAGCACATTAGCATACAAATAACCTTTGAACACTTGGTGGAAGGATGGGGGGGTCACATGAAAACCCACAGAGAGGACAAAATGGCAGATTTCTGGACAAGTCATGAGGGTAAGGAAATTTGGTGGAGCTTTACTAAGTAAGCAACTTAAGCAGACAAGCAGAGAAATAGCAAACAAACAGTAAAGGATGGCTAGCCTTGAAAAGGGACTCTAGAGGGAGTTTAGTCCCTAAACAAAATCCAAGGAGAGAGAGAGAGAGAGAGAGAGAGAGGAGAGAGAGAGAGAGAGAGAGAGAGAGAGAGAGAGAGAGAGAGAGGAGAGAGGGAGAGAGGGAGAGAGGGAGAGAGGGAGAGAGGGAGAGAGGGAGAGAGGGAGAGAGGGAGAGAGGGAGAGAGGGAGAGAGGGAGAGAGGGAGAGAGGGAGAGAGGGAGAGAGGGAGGGAGGGAGGGAGGGAGGGAGGGAGGGAGAGAGGGAGAGAGGGAGAGAGGGAGAGGAGAGAGAGAGAGAGAGAGAGAGAGAGAGAGAGAGAGAGAGAGAGAGAGAGAGAGAGAGAGAGAGAGAGAGAGAGAGAGAGATATTACGGAGAGCCTGAATGTATAGCCATTTACCCTTGTGTTCGCAGAAACAGTGGCAATAAAAGTAAGTTGCTTGGGCTTTATGGAGTCCTTGAATGAAAGGACCAGAGAACTAATAAGATACAGTAGGGGGAAAGGGAGTCTTGTGAATGTAGAAAAAGAGGCACTGGGTAGAGAGGTGTCCCTGACCACACAAGGGCTGTCCAGCTGAGAGTCAAATTCTACATTCAGGCATCCCTGAAAGGACAAGAGACTTTCCAAGAAAGGCATGGGGCATGGGGAGTGGGCCCATCTGGCATGGTACCACATTGAAAAGGACAGACAGACAAAGAGAGGGCCCATCGATGGAAGACACTTACCAGATGTAGACAGGAGATGGTGTGGTATGGATGCATAGCAGAGATAGTAAAGGCGAGAAATCCGAGGTAGAGGTTCCTTCAGCTTTTGGCAGTTTGGGTCTGAAGAGGGGTCAGGAGGTAGACCCAGAAGAAGAGGGGACCCACGGACTGCTGACATTATCCCCTCTCGAGTTTCAGCACCAGAGATCTGGTTTGGAGAAAGGAGGCCTCCACATGGTTGTTCAGGCAGAGGAGAGCTTACCACAAGAACCGAACCAGCCGGCTCCAAACTGCCGGCTTGCACCGATGAAGGTGTGCAGAAGGAGCTAATCTTGTAGATGGATTACACAGGGAGAGGGAAGGGAGGAGTCGTGGTCACAGCGGATGTGGATGTAACTTCAGAATGGCAGTCTCTCATGGGCTGAAGGAGGCCTGAGCAGGGCAGATGAGAAAGTGATCTCAGAGGAAGGGGAAGTGACCTCAGGGCCTGTGGGATTGCCCATTGCTCCCGGGTATTCCAGTTATGTAGGTTACAGATGCTGTACAGAGACTTCTAAGGAGGGCCATGTGTGGTTCCTTATGGAAAACAAAGAGAGAGGGGGTCTACAGAGAAACCAGGAAAAGGGATCATTTTTCCCAGGTAGACCTAACAGAATCAAACTGATGAAGAGTTGAAATAATTAGTATTTTTATTTTCTCCCTATTCTCTTGTGGAGGTTCTGTAAAATGGTGAAATGTGCTCCTGAAAAATTTCTGGAAACATTAACATGGCTGAAAAGGTAAACAGCAGGAAAGAGGAGAATTAAAAATATAAATAACACACAAACTGGAAAAAAACAGCCCTAGAATAAATTGAAAGTTGATGTAAGCTCAAGAATAAAACTCTTATTTTTCCCATGGCAATTTCCCAAAATTCATGTGCATTTCACAATAAAAAAATTACCCACCAAATCCCTCTTTGACATAAATCTTCTTTACTTTTGAAATTAAACTCTCTAAGGAAAATGAAACATCACACTAAACCACTGATTCAAGCCTGGTCATTGTTTTCCTTTGCCATTGAGGCCTGGGTGTGGGGTGAAGAGGTCACAGGCAGAGTGGGAGGGGAAGAGAGAGCTCTGGGGATGTTTCTCTCCACAGGTCTTTTCAGGGTCCTGGGAAGGCTTTTGTTGTCAGATGTTCCAGATATCTTAATTTGCAGATCATGGAGGACCTTGTGTGTGTGCATTTCAGAAAGGTAGTTCTGGGTTGGGATGGGAAGGGACTGGGGATGGTATGGGGGAAGAGAGAAGATGAGCACAGGGTCTGGCTTATGTTATAATTTAAGAGATTTAATATTCATAAAATCTTAGTACTATAGATTAGTCTGTGCCTCTCCGTTTGATTAGGGTTTGTTTTTTTTTTTGGCAGGGGAGGCTGAGGTGTTGGGTACTCTAAGGCAAGTAGTGAATAAAATAATTAATAATGTGCTACATACTACCTGCTGTTCCTTAAACTGCAGTTAAATTTCCCCTGATAATTTTTCCTCCATTAATCCTTTTTTTCCCCCTTTCTCTGTTAGGCCAGTCTTTGGAAAATTGCTGACTTGGCAGCTGAAAATATTTTCTTGGCAAGCCCTTTGAAATTGTAATTCTATTAAAGCACCCTTTTCTTATCTTTGCCTTTGAGTAATTTTTCTCCCCTTTCACTTCTTTCTTAGAGAAAGAAGAATAAAATAGATGGTGCATCTTTAGGCTCAACACATCATTATTTCTTATCCTTTGGAGACCAGTGAAATTCTCCATTGTGAGAGATTTCAGCCTTAAATCCCCTGCCTGTCAGGAGGCATTAGTCTGGGACACAGGGTTGCGAGTGTACATGATGAATTTAATGTGTCAGCTGGCAATGAGACATAAATGAGCCCCTAGCAAGCCAGGCTTCAGGACCAAGTGTTCTTAATTCCAGTTCACCCACCCTCACGCATTCAAGTTTCAGGGATACAAACAATACCCCAATTTTGGTACCATTTTATTGACCTCAGTTTATCAAAGAAAATCCAAAACTGCATGCTCCATATTTTCTAAAGCCACCATTTCGAAATTGATTTTTAGGCAATGTTTACTTATGAGTCTTTCAGCCTCTGCTGGGGATTTGGGGTTAGGAAGAGCATTATATTTCTCTTAGTATCTCTCTGGGATAAATAAAGAGAAAATAGGAAGGTTGCCCTCAAGGTCACTCCCAGGCCAGCTGAACTCATTTTGTATCTTCTCTCCAAGAGCTTTTGCTTGGCCTACTGATCCTCCAGGAGAGAAATCACAGAATCATGGAATCAGAGAACTGCAAATAGCTTGTGTTCATTCAGAAGTCATCTCCCATTCAAGCCAAGGGGCTTTTGCTTGATGGGGCCCACGGAAATGATGGGTGTTTTTCTTGCTTAGCTGGAGGCTTAAGGCTCAGTGTTCCAATAGAGGAGCTTTTTATTTATTTATTTTTTCCTTTTTTTCTGTCCTGCAGCCTGAGCTTCACAGGAGCCCTGGCTAAGAGATGGCAGAGAAACTAGAGGAAATACCACTAGGGCTTGAATTAGCTACAACATACCGAATTGCTTAGTAACTAAATGAGATGACTTCCATTTCCTGCTCTCTGGCTAACAAGAAACACACGCATATCCCAGTAGCAGGTGGATTTAGAAAGAGCTGTTGGAATAGGTAGGCAGTGAAGGCTGAATCAAAGAGTCGGGGTTCAACACTGCGACTGTAGAATCCTAAGGCACATTGCACAAGTGAATAGTAGACATTATTATCCTTGTCAGTGTCCTCTGGCAGCTGTTAAATTAACAAAAGAACGCAGGTAAGCCCTCAGTTCAGGTCTTAGCACCATTGTTTAATTTGTTAGATATCTCTGGGCTAGTTAACCATTTTTTGCATAGTTTCTTCATCTATAAAGATGGTTAGTTGGAGTTAAATGGCTAACAATAGCTAGTTGGAGATGAATGTTTCTCAGATTTGTCTGCCCAGGCTGACTTTGAATGTGGACCCCTGAGTCTTAGTCTGACTAGGATTATAAGGGTGAGATACCATTGCCAGATCTAAGTCCTATCTTTTTTGTCTTTCTGGTTCTAAGGATTCAACTCAGGGTGTGGGTGCTGCTTTTACTCAAGGTTAGTGTTCTACAACACTTGAGCCACAGTTACATTTTTTTTTTGGTAGTTCATTGGAGATTAGAGTTTCATGCACACTTCTGCCTGGTTCTACTCCACCTATCTTTATTTTTGTGGGTAATGGGGCTGGAACTCAGCCTGGGTGCTGTCCCTGAGCTCTTCAGCTCAAGACTACCATCCTACCCTTGAACCAAGCCCCACTTCCCGTTTTCTAGAGGTTAATTGGAGATAAGAGTCTCAGGTCCTTTTATGCCCAGGCTGGCTTTGAACCTTGATCCTCAGATCTCAGCCTCCTGAGTAGTTAGGATTACAGGTGTGAGCCACCATACCTGGCTTCCACCTATCTTAATGCCAAGTCATACTCACTGTGTTCTACCTATCCTATATTGCAGTCTTTCTCTCATTTACCATACTAGGGGCTACCAAAATAACTGCTCTGAATTCTTGTCATTCTTTTGGGCCAATTTGCCAGTAGTTTCAGGTCTTTGTAATAGGAGGTAGATTTTGGGGAAAGGGGAATTATCTTGGAGTCAGGGGTATAGAGTGAGACCTTATAAATTATATGACTTACCTAAGTATACTTTAATTGCCAAAGTAGGGTACAAGAAAAAAATCAACGAAGTAAATTAGGAAAGAGGTTTTTCTGTTTGTGTACTGGGCTGCTTTCATTGCTATAAAAAATATCTGAGGCCGGATACTTTTTATTATAAAGAGAGAGGTTTATTTCGCTCCCATGCTTGGAGGTGAAGGTCTAAGATTGAATAGCTCCATTAATTTGGCCCTCAGAAAGACTTCCCTTGACTAAACCTTGTCATGATAGAGGGCACAATGGCGGGAGCTTGGGCAAAAGGGAGACACATCATCTGGAAACAGGGTGTCCCAGAGTAGAAAGGGACCAGACTTGCTATTTTACAGTGACTCACTAAATAGATTTCACTGGTTTCCCATGAGAACAAAAGCTTTCAGTCCCTTCCTTCTACTGGCAATGAATCCATGGCGCCATTCCACTAGTCTCCTGTCTTCAAAAGGTTCCATTACCATTTAACACCATATTGGGAACCACACTTCCAACATGGGAATGCTTGGCCTGCTGTACCTGTCTTCCTTTCCATTAATGTGAGTAGAATATCAGTCTAAAACACCAACAAAGAGATCGGCAGAAGATGGCAGCAGATCAGTGTGAATCTTTCTGAGCTCTCGCCACGATGCCAGTTCTAACATCGTAGGGGAAAGTTCATACCCAAAGATCAATCTTAAGTAAGCTTTAGCACCACAGAGAAGAGAGGAAAAAGGCAGAAAACCAGAGCAAGAAGACAGCGTGGAGCAATGTCAGCAGCTCAGAGATGCCACAGAGACAAAGCCTCCCTCCTGAACCTGAGCAGACAGCGCTTCTTGGCAATGCAGACATGCTGACTCCAGACAGAGCCACACAGAGCATGTGAGAGCCCTGAGCCATCACGGCTGTGCACGGACCTGCCAGCTTCACGGAACCAGAGAATCCAGCAATTTGTGAGTACCTCCGTGGATGTTCCCACTTCTGCTCAAGGAATGGCATTGGGAAGGAATCCCTTCCCTTACCAGCCGACAGCAACGCCATCTTGACTGCTGGCAAAGACCCTGCCAAACCAACTGCAGCCCGAGAAGTGGTGCTGGCAGCTCCATCATTCAAAAGGGTAAAGGTTTTCCCAGAGGCAGCTTAGAGGGATGTCCACCCCGGCGCTAGTGGAAGTTCCTCCTCCTGGGCGGGGCCGCACTTCTGGCAAACAAAGCCACTCACAGCTTCACCGTTTTGTTTTTTGTTTTTCTGCCCAATCAAGCAAACTGAACAGAAAAATTGCAAAGCCAAATTGCAAGAAAAAAAAAGACTTTTTAAAGTGTTTTGGATCCCGATATTTAGTGGAGACACAAGTTTCCTACCCCATCCCATCCCCCCCAAAAAAAAACAAACTGAAGAATACCCCCCTTGTTTTTACTACCTTTTTTCTTTTTTCTTTTTTTGCAATTTTACCTCCATCCCCCTTTTTTTTAATGTTATGATTCTTTCCATTCCCTCCCCTCCCCTCACACTCCTTCTGTCATTGTGGTTATTCCTAGAAACATAATGACAGCACTGTGTAGAGATGATACAAATTATATTTTTATTGTTACAGACACCTGTTTTTTAATCTGTTGATTCTTAACCTAGTATTTCTTGTTTAAGAACTCACAATTGTGTGGGATCTCCCCCCACCTTTTTTCTTGTTTTTGTTTGTTTTTTCTTTTTATTAAAAAATTTATGATTGATCTCTCCTATATATACTTTCCTCTTTTCTTTATATATTCTCATTACTCTTCTTATCTTTATAAGTTTTATCTTATTTTTTCTAAATTTTGTACTCAACTATTTTACCTTTCTATCACCCTAGGTCAGTTATTCTTATGCTATCTCTTTCCTTCATTACTATATTAGTCTTACACTCCTACATTACTCTTTTCTTACCTCCCCTCTTGTCTTTCATACTATTTTTCTATCTCTGATCTCTGCTCATCCTTCAACTTTTATAATGTATGGATCTACAGTACAGGGTTGTTGAACAATACTATATATCTAGGTGTTCAATTACACTGGAGGTCCAGAGGGACTTAAATACAATAGAGATTGGATTGTGGGTGGTTTTTTTTTTTTGGTCCTAAAATGGTGATCAATGGTGGGATTAGGTTTGTGTGTATGTGCACAAAAAGAGAGAGAGAGAGTGATAATAATCTAAAATTGTGAACTTCTATTGTCTGACCAGCTAAAGAGCTCTAGGTTGTTTATATCTTAAAAATTGTAATCTTGTGCAGTATTAATCTTGCTCCCATTTTCAAGCAGGCAAATGGCAAATCAAGGAATAGCATCTCCCACCCAATATAAACAGGCAATGGAGCAGTAAATGCAAAACTAGAGGAGAGTCCTGTAAATGCTACACAAATGCAACTGATAAACATGATTAGCGAAAAGTTTGAAAACATGCAGAAAGAGATATGTGAAGAAGCCATATCTAAATGAGATGAAACCATAAAGAAGTTGATATGTGAACGTGAGGAAGCCATAAAGGAGGCCATAATAAAGGATTTACTTGAATGTGAGGAAGCTAGACAAAGAAAAATGGACAAATTCATAGAATCCACAAAAAGCTGACCGAACTCCACTCAAATGAAATCAAGGAGTTAAACAAGTCCATACGTGATCTAAAACAAGAGATGCAAGGCATCAAAAATAAGCAATTGGAAGGGAGAGAGATGAAGAATAAAGTAGAAAGTATTGATAGTAGGTTAGACCATGCAGAAGAAAGAATCTCCGGGGTTGAAGATAATCTAGTTGTTAAAATCAGTCAAGCCAAATCCAGGAAATATGAGAGAATGCTTTAGGAGGTCCAAGATACAATTAGGAAGCCTAATTTAAAGCTAATTGGTATTGAGGAGGGCCTGGAGAAAGAGGTCAATGGTATTGGAAATATACGTCAGGGAATCATCTCAGAGAACTTCCCAAATATCCAGAAGGGCAGGCCCATCCAGATACAAGAAGCTTTTAGACCCCCAAATAGACCTGACTAGAAAAGGACATCCCACCACCACATTCTAATCCGTACAGGATCAATAGAGACCAAACAAAGGATCCTAAAAGCAGCCAGGGAGAAGAGAACAATCATCTACAAAGGAAAACAAATCAGAGTAACCACAGATTAATCAGCAGAGACCATGCAAGCAAGAAGAGATTGGAAAGATGTATGCCATGCCCTTAAGTCAAATAACTCAACCAAGAATACTCAGCTAAACTCTCATTCAGAACTGAGGCAACAATAAAAACATTCCATTCCAAGGAAAAGTCGCAACATTACCTGGCAACCAAACCAGCATTACAGAAAATTCTCAAAGATGTTCTACACATTGAAAACCCACACAAACAGGATATAGACAAAGAAATGGCACCTAAAAATCATATCAGCTAAATACATCAAGACCTGTCAAGCCACAGGTCCTAATGAAAGCTTTTAAAAATGGCAGGAACTAGTAAATATTTTTCAATCCTAACTCTCAATATCAATGGACTTAACTCTCCAATTAAACGGCATAGACTGTCTAGTTGGATCAAAAAGCAAGAGCCATCATTCTGATGTCTTCAAGAGACACATCTTGCCCCCCCAAACAAACATTTTTTGAAAGTGAGAGGCTGGAATAAAGTTTATCAAGCTATCAGCCCCCATAAACAGGCTGGAGTTGCCATCTTCATATCAGATAAAATAGACTTCAAACTAAAATTAGTGAGAAAAGACAAAGAAGGGTGAATATAATGTAACCCTTCTATTAATTACAATAAAAATATGCTGATCTGAAAGAAAACACCAACAAGACTGGGAATTCTGAAAAGAAAGGGCAGACTTGTGCATTTGTAAAGAGCCTCGAGGGCACAGAATTTGTATGTGATCTTAATGTATTAGCACTTTACCTTTGCTGTTTTTGCGCCATAAACACATGTGTCATTGTGTAACCCTTCCAGAATTTAGGATTCCTCCTATATTTGTCTCTTGTTTGTTATTGTGTAACAAATTTCCACACATTTAATAGCTTAAAATATGACAAATGTATTCTCATATAGTTCCTAAAATTATACAGCTAAAATGGGTCTTATGTTATGAGAACAGCACGTCTTCTGGAAATGCTAAAGGATCTTTTTTTCCCCCTATTTCTTGAGGTAACCTATAATCTGTAGCTTGAGGCTCCTGGCTTCCTTTTTTCTCCAAAGAGAATTCCTTTGATCCCATCCATATCCTCTATTATGCTCTGTTGTGCCCTGTCATGTTGTCTGTCTTTTTCTTTCCCCATTTCTCTGAGGCTGTAACAGGATTTTACCATGTAGCCCAGTCTTGAATTCATTCCTTTTCAGGGTTTTTAGTCCTTCGTTCCCCCCAACCTGCAGGAGGAATAAGAGAGAACACACCCCAACCAAGATGAGGTCAAGAAAGGAGAGGGCCGACTGCCTCCCTTGCAGGAGGACAATCAGATGCGTTAGGGAGACCCGTCAAGGCAGGAACTCATTTATTGAGAAAGTACACTTACCTAGGATAGGATGCAGGAGCCTATCAGCACAACAGTGGGTAGGGCAGGGGGACGTAGGTGCTGTCCGGGAGGGCGGAAGTGTTTGGGGCCAATCCCAGAGGCAGCCTTACTTTACATCACAAACCCCAGCTAAGCCTTCCAACCAGGTGACAGGCAGGTTGGATCCCAAAACCAGGAAATGAGCCCATTTCCCTGACGTGACGTGCCCCACAATAACTCTCTTGCCTCAGCCTTCTAAGTGCTGGATTGTAAATATGTACCCCACACCTAGTCTTTGATTTTTCTCTCATGCTTCCTCTCCTGCAGACCCTCCTTTACAAGCTTACTCAGTTCATGCTATTATTACCATCTTAAAATCCTTACCATAATGTGCGCCAAGTTTTTCATGTTTTTGTGTCCTAGGGATTAGGATAGTCCGTCTTTGTGCCACCTAACTCAGTCTAACATGTCTTCCAGTTGTTTAGGTATGCACCTCGTAGTATTCATCTTCTGAGGAAGCCCTTCTAATTTAATCATTATTTGACATTCCTTCATAGTTTATAAATGAGTGTTAGATGAAGCCATGTTCTCCTTTTTCTTCCTTTCCCTCGTGGGAAGGTAATAGAAGGGGCCAGCAAGAAGCCATAGAAAATGAGAATTTGCTAGAAGTTTCTTCAATACTTTGAATCTCAGCAGCCACACAGACATACAAAAATTCTTTCAGCTTCAGATGAAACAACTTGGAATTAGTATCCCTAGGGAAAACTTCTACTAATTGTAATACAAATTCAACAGTTCAGCTCTTATTCAAATTCTTTTACTGTGTGGCAAGGTAGACTATCAACATTGCCTTGAGCCAGTGCAGAATAAATGCCATTGAGAAGTAATTTATTTCTTCATTTACTTACTACTGAATCAGTCAGGAGTCTCTTTCAACTCAAGGTTGTCCAGCTTGCAATGCTACAATAAGTGGAGAATTCCTGAAGCCATGACAGGCCTGTGTTCTTCTTTTGCTTGTTCCCACACCCTCAGTCCATGCCCATGGAGTTATGATTACCTGAACAATTCTGGCAGGCTGCTATTTACATCTCTAAGAAACTCTCTCATTAAATCTATTCAGTTCAGTCTTCTAATGTAGAAAGTAGAAAATTATACCATATAAGATCAGTCCTTCCAAAATATATGGTACTGACTTTCTTATTAACTGCTGACAACATTCCATTAGATATTTTTTAAAATCAAATATTGACTAAACAGAATATTTAGTTCTGCCCCTTGATCTACGCCTAGCCTTTGCTAATAGATTTGCTGCTGGGCATTTCTTCTTTTGGATGTAGCCCCCATCTTGAATGAGTCTATACTTTAAAATTTTTATCGTTTATTTCTTGATTTTTAAAAATTATCTTTAAGCAGTTGTACAAAAGGGTAGCCATTTAACAAAGCAGTTTATAATTATAATAAATCAATGTCACTTGAACAGTGTCACTCCTTTTTGAATGAGTCTTTTTTTAAAATATTTTTTATTGTAATTAATAAAAGGGTTACATGATATTGAATGAGTCTTTTGACACTGGATAGTCCCCAATCTAGAGCACTTTATTGTACTTATTTGTGTGTGTGTGTGTGTGTGTGTGAGTGTGTGTGTGTGTGTGTGTATTCTGGGAATTGAATGCAGACTCTTGCATGCTAACAAGCACTCTACTCTTGAGCCCTGCTTTTCATCTCTTAACATTTTATTACCTTTGTATCTTCTGAAGAAATCCATTTGATTGAGTTATTTACAGAAAAGTGCATATTTTGGCATTGCTGTCACTGTAATTAAGGCATAGAGCATTTCTCCTTTTCTATTTCTTTATTTCTTCCCCCTGTCATTTCTTCCTTTCCTCCCTACCTTGCCCTTTCCTTACCCCTTCCCCTTCCTGACAATACTGGCATTTGAACTCTGAGCCTTGTGCTGACAGGCAGGAACTCTGACACTTGAACCCTGCCTATAACTCAGGCTTTCTTTATATATTGTAAGTACAGATTTTTCTCCCCAAAAGGTTTATCCTCTGATGAATAAATAAATGCTTAATTTAACTTCAATAATGTCTAATGTATTACTTCCCTTTTGCTTGCTACTTCGACAAATGGTCACAAATGAGTCAACTCCAAACAGCACAAATCTCCTTTAAAGTTCCAGATGCTGAACTGAGGTTGACAAGGCTGCCTCCCTTCTTCTGACTCCAGGGATGAATCTACTCCTTGCCTTTTCCCATTGCTGGAAGTTACTGTCTTTACCTTGTGGTGCCATAGCATTGTAATTTTTGATTCCTTGTCCCATTGCTTTCTCCATGCTAAGCCTCTGCATCCTTTGTACAAGGACCCTTGTGATTATTGAATTATTGAATTTATGAATTGCCTGACTCAGATAATTCATTTCATGATCCTTAATGTCATCACATCATCAATGTCTCTTTTGCCATATGAGACAACCCATTCCAAGATTTGAGAATATAAGAAATGGACACTTTTAGGGGCCGTTATTCAACCTCCTGCATTGAATTTATCATCTAATTTATACTTTTCTCCTTGACAGTTTGTAGTTTTTGTACTCTTGCTAGGAAAATTTGTCTATAACAAGATGATAAAAGAGTTTTTCTCCTGAAAGTTTCATACTGCTAGTTATTACGTTTAGGCCCAAAAAATGAGTTTCAAGTTTAGTTTTGTGTACACTTTTGAGGCAAAGGTCAAAGTTCACTTAATTTATTTTTAATATTTGCAGCATCAACACTGAAAATATGCCCTTCTGCTATTGTTTTTAACTTTTTGTTGAAAATAACTGGATCACTTATGGATGTGTTGAATTCCAGTCTCATTTCTGATTTTTCTGGGTACAGATGTGATGGCCTTCATGTCTGGCTTAGAATCACTGAATAGTTTCTAATGCCCTGATTTAATTATTTTAATGTGACGTATAGGGCCTTTCATTGTTTTACCCTTTCTTTCCCCTTCTCTTGTATTATTTTTACTTGCATCCATTAAACATTATGCTAAAACTCCCGTAGTTCCTCAAAAAACTCTGTTACCTTGAGCCCAAACCTTAGCAGATTCTTTCTCCCTTTGGGTTCAACACCTGTTCTACTTTGCCTCATTTGTCCTCTTTCTCATCCATTAATTTGCCATTTTCTCCAGGAAACTCTTTTAAAGTCATATTCATGTGTTATTAGGGCACTTACTATACTGACCAACCTGTGTCCCCTCTCTGTGTAGGTTCCTGATATGGGGCAGTATAAATGGCCCACTTACAAACTCTGGCAACAGCACATTCCTTTGTGAGGTGAATAATGACTGATCTTTTCTTACACCGTAGACGAGTCTTCCCAGTGGTGGTGATTTGCAGCAAAGATACCTTTACAGCAAAGAGTACATGGCTGATGGAAGGATGTTAAACAGACATTTTATTAAATCCAGACCAGGTGTCAATGAAGTATTGCTATACAAAGAATATTCCAATAGACATACCAGATTTTGGGCAAATAAATGTTAATATTTTATAAGATTTGGATAGTTTAATAAAATATCTTGGCAAATGATAATTGCCTACAGCTGGGTGCCACTACTCAAGAGAATGTGATGTGAGGATTGAGGTTTGAAGCCAGCCTGGGCAGAGAAAAAAAGTTAAGCAGCAAAATAAGTGAAAGTGGAAATATGGTTCAAGTGTTAGAGTGCTACCCTTGCACAAAAACCTAAATGAGAGTGAGATGTCCTGATTTCAAGCCCCAGTACCAGCATACACACACATTATACATGAATGCGTAATGCTACAAAAGAGCATTGTATACGTTTAACAAGGACAAAAGAGCATAAGAAGCCTGTTTATTCAGTACGCTCTATGTACAGTACATCCTATGTCATTAGAATGTGCCAAACAATGTTGGAATGTTAGAATGAGGAAACTAGCACCTAGACAAATAATACAATCTGCTCACAATCATACAGTTAGAACAGAGGAGAGGCATTTCACTTTAGAATGTAGATTCTTTTCAACCGCCCTAAGAATATAACTAACTTTCCTTATTATTAACACTCATATTATCTTTCTCTGATACTTTATAAGGACTCTATGACCCTGCAACAGACTAGGGGCTTTAGAAAATATCAATTTCTAGGTGACTTGAAAGGGGTAACTGTGTTACTTAGGAAAATGGTGCTGGAAATTCCCAATGTAGTTTTTGATTACATGCTTTAAAGAAAGATTTTTGTACTAGTTGTTGTTTAGGTTTTATGATTACCCTAAAATCAAATTATAGATAGGAAATTCAGATTGGTCTTCAAGTGATTTATCCTTCCTACCATATTTCCATATCTATCTATCTATCTATCATCTATCTATCATTTCAGCTGAAAATAGTATTGATGAATATTTTAACAGAAAATCCAAGGCCTTTTGATTGCACTCTCCATAATTTTTAAAATTAGTCAAAATAAGGCCTGGTTCCCAAGGCTATGTTGTTAGTTTGGTTTATCCTATTCTATTTCCTGTTGCAAATATGCTCCAGGGTCCAACCTAGCTGAATGCATAAATTAAGGACACAAGAAAAAAATTTCCAAGTGATTAGATACCAAAATAGAACGATGTTCCAAATTAGAACACATTATTATTTTCTACTTCTTGGTGCCAAGTAGAGCTCCCTAATGGAAGAATTTCTTTTATTGAGGAAATTAACTTTAATCTTTTAATAGGGAGCACTTGAATGGCAATGTGAGGTTTGGATTCACAGGGAGAATTTGCGAATAAATGAAATTGATATGCTGTCTGTGTCAATTCATTTTTTTGTTGCTATAACAGAATAGTTAAGGCCATATAATATAAATAATAGAAATTTATTCAGCTGTCTATTTTTTTATATCAGCTGACTATTCTGAAGGCTAAAAGAGATGAAAACATTACATCTGGTGAGGGCTATCTTGCTACATCAAAGCATGGCAGATGGTATTCATTGTGAGACTTAGTAGCTAACTTTATTCTCTCTTCCTCTTTAGAAACCAACTAATTCCCTAATGTGCATCCCCAAATCATGACCTAATCTAACCCCAAATACCTCCCCAAGGCCTTACTTATCATTACCAATATTACCATTTACATTTGGGGATTTCTAACATGTACATTTGAGAGATACATTCAAAATGAGACATTCAAATGACAGCATCTCTATTGGAGGACCACCTAACATTAGTCTCTCCGATTCTTCATTTTCCCCAAATCATATAATGTCATATTGAACTTAATATACAAAAGCAATTAATATATATAAATAATAAAGAAAATTTAACATTTAAATGAAGTGCAAGAAATGGAAAAGTAAAATTGAATCTGAAAAAACGATAGCACAATAATCTGCAATGGCAATACTGACTGGCCACCCAACAGATATACAAATAAGTTACAATGCCTAGAAAAAACCTCGAAGAAAAAGATTGGAATGGAAGAAGCGTAAGAACTGGAGAAGAGATTAGAATTATGCAAATGTTTAGGGATTGAGCAAGATAAACAAAAGCATGTTAATTTCTCAGATAAAGCAGCTGTGAGAGATGTCTAGGAAGATGTTTAAGTCTGAATGCAGTGGATGAAGAGAGGCTGAGCAGAATTTAGGGAAGAATTATCAAGAGATAAATGCTTTTGAAATTATGATTTTTTGGCTATAGCTGCAAGGTACTGAGTCAAAGTAAGAGAATTTGGCTGTTGCACAGAGGTGGGAGATTGACTGGCTTCCCTGGTGATGTGGAGTGGAGTTCATTGCTTTGACCAGGAACTCCCTATCTCTCCGCCCTGCCATCTCAATGTGAATGCTGTTCTGAAGGTGAATTTCTCTGTGGTAGCAAGAAGGCCAGGAGTGGTAGCAGGAGCTATTTGCTTCCATGTTTATATCTAACAGACAAAAAGGAGGAACAGTATTCCCTGAAGAAAGGACTTAATTTATTCCCATTAATCTTACTGGAAAAACCAATCACATGCTCACTTAATGGCAAAAACTATGTAGAGTGTGTTCATGGGCTAATTTACATATGGATCGATCTGTAGTGTTAGTCAAAAGGTAAAACTAGAACACATTACTGAAGACAAATGGACTTCCATTGAGGAGGAAGAAAGGAATGGATCACTGAATAAAAAACCAGCAGCACAGATTAGAGTCTAGTGGTGAAGCCCTGAGTCTACCTAGGATCAAGTTTAAGAGGTTTCATATAGAAATGGCTGAAACAGAGTAACTGATATCATAAGTCATTCATAGGTTGTGGGGACCAATTTTAACAGACGTGACAAATAATTTGCTTCTTACCTAGCTAATTTATGGTTGGAGAACAATGGGCACAAAATCACAAAGCTAGAGAAATGAATATCAGACAAAGGACAGTAGAGAATGAATCACAAAACTTGACTCCAGGAGGAGGGGTTTCAGGGTAGAGTTTGGTAAGATACAAGTTAGTGTGGGCAGTTGGGTTTTTAGGATAAAGATATGGAAGGATGGAAGTCCTGAATTCTCATGATGCTGGAAATGTGAGGTCAACAATGTCAAAGTCAGGATGAATTTGAATGTTGTTTCTCATAAATTATATATTTGTTAAAGCACAAACTGATTGTTGGTCCCAACTCTATGGAGTTTTTCATTTTGTAGGTTCAGGATAGGGCTTGATCATTTATATTTCTAACCAGTTCTAAGTGCTTCTAGTCTCTGTAACTAACTTTGAGAACCACTAGTATAGGGAAACAGCCTGTCAGGGGTCATTAAACCAATATATTTCAGTGTGTGGTACAGAGGCTCGTCACCTGCTAAGAGTGAGCAATGGAAATTATTCAAGATGATATTTGTTCAAACCACATTGTCAGAAGTCTGGGCTGGTAGTTTTGGAGAAGATTCTATTCATGTATTTACTAATCAGATTTTGCAGGTGAGTATTATATGGCTATGATTTGTGAAACACTGGACTGAATTATGTGACATTCTTCTTAAGTTGTCACTCACTCTATGTGCAGAGACACATGAGCGTTCATAGGCCCATGATGGCTTCGAGTTAAGCAGTGAGGTTTGTAGAGCCCTATAGAGAAGAATTTAGGTCATATGTATGACATGTTCTATTTGGGTTATTGGAATAGTGAGACCAGGATAATGCAAGTCACTTAATGTCTCCTGCTTAGTAAGCCCTCAGAGAATCCTTCCACATTTTCTTCATACTAATCCTGGCAATGGGGAATATGAAGAAATAATATGAGGAAGTGCTCGATTAGATAATGACCCACCGCACATGTTCTGTCAGAAGCAGTTTATGGTGCTGATAGGACTGAACCGAAGGAAGGAACCAAGGAGAGATGTACAAGAGGAAAAGCAAAAGAAAGGACACTGGGACTTAAAAGGCAGAAAGAGAAAGATGTATATTTATTGGTACTCAGGCTTGAACTGAAGGCATCATACTTGCACTTGGCTTTTTCACTCAAGGCCTTGTCACCTACTTACTTGGTAATACCTCCTGCTGTATTCCAAAGGTCTCATCTCCACCTGTTGAACCCCATAAACTGTCAGTTATGGAGGATATCTCTTATATGTGGACACATATTACCCTGTACATATAAGATAAGGGAGACTCACAAGGGTTAAAGAGAGCTGGTCAGGCAAAATGAGCAAAAGGCTTTGAAAACCCTGAATAGACCACAGAGCCTAATAAAACCTTGGCATATACTTGAAAGCCGGAACCCAGCTGGTTGATTTCTTTTTTTTTTTTGTACATGAGGTAGGATAATGTTTTCTTCTCCTGAGTCCCTGAAGAAGGCTGAGTGGAAGGGTTTTGAGGAGTTTCATAAGTGAATGTTTTGGCCTCCTCTGTTCAAGTGGATTTTCTAAAATCATCCAAGTAGCCTTTTTCAAGAGCCATTATTTTCTCTTGTGCTTTAGTTTTCTTTTCCTTGTATGTATATGAGTGTTTTTATGTCAAAATGTACTTGGTATTTAAAGGACAAGATATTTTGCTGCTTGAAACCGAGGTCATCATACATTCAATGTGTTTGTTCATATGATGAGTCCTGAATGTCCATATTTTCAAATAAACATGAAGAATTGGGCTTGCAATTCACAGTAGAAACAAAAAAGCACACAGAAGAAACACATTTGTACAGCTGTACAAATTAACTGTAGTGGCTCCCAAGGGAATTCAATCTAAAAAGTATTTTCAAACTTGAAGGGGCTTCAATCCAGAAAGCAAAGCTAAGAAAATTTCAGTTACCCACTAGAGATGCCTACTCGATGAATGAGAAATCTTCCCTCAATGCTCTTTCTCACCCATCAAGCTGCACTATGTAGAATCACTTATCTTCTTGATCAGCTATATCAGGTGGCTCTCCTCCTCCTCCTCCTCCTCCTCCTCCTCCTCCTCCTCCTCCTCCTCCTCCTCCTCCTCCTCCTTCTTCTTCTTCTTCTTCTTCTTCTTCTTCCTCTCTATTGGTATTGTTGGTATTTGAACTTGGGGCCTTGCACTTGCTAAGCAGGCATTTTACCACTGGAGCTATGCTGCTAGTCATTTCTTTCAGTATGTATGTATGTATGTATGTATGTATGTATGTATGTATGTATGTATGTATGTATGTATGTATCTGTCTATCTATCTATCTATCTATCTATCTATCTATCTATCTATCTATCTATCTATCTATCTATCTATCTACCTATCTTTGTGCCAGTCCTGGGGCTTGGACTCAATAGAGCATACTGTCCCTTTTTGCCATAGATTGGTGTTCTGCAACTTAAACCACAACTCTATTTCTGGTTTCTCAATGATTAAGGGTCTCACGGACTTTACTTCCTGGGCTGGCTTTGAACCACGATCCTCAAAACTCAGCCTCTTGAGTAGCTAAGATTATAGGTATGAGCCACAAGAATCTGGCTTCCTTAGTTATTTTGGAGGTAGAGTTTGGTTTTTTGCTAAGGCCAGTTAGAATTTGATCCTCTTATTTGTGCTTACCTTTGTCTCTGCTTAAATGGATTCTCATGACCTGGGCTAGCCTTGAACTTCCATCCCCCAATCTCAGCCTCCAAAGTAGCTAGGATTACAAACTTGAATCTGCATTCAGCAGGTACTTTCTTCTTTTATTTGCTTTACTTTTCTGGTTTACTTTTTAGGTGTGTGTGTGTGAGGGGGTGTTATGTTAATGGTCTATGAGTGAAGATTTGAAAAAAATTAAAATTATTTCTAAAATTTCATAGAGAAGAGCAGTATGAGCCTTTGTTATGTATCTATTACCCAGAACAAAAAGATTCACAACTTCTGCTATATGTAAATATTGTTTTCCTTTTTCTCTTCTGATCACTTTCTTCCTGGGTCTATCCAACTTCTCTTCTCTTTCCCCCCTTACTGAAGTGTTTCCAAGCAAACCTTAGAATTTCAAGTCAGGATGCAGGATAAACTGGGAGGGGGGTATGGAGGGATGAAGGGAGGGAGGAGGGAGGGAGAAGGGATGGGAGGCATACAGAGAGCAGAGACTATGTTTAAAGTGTGAAGTAAAAAAAGCTCTGTGTTGCTGATGAATTGTCCAAGATTTACCCCAGATTTTCCCTCTTCCCTTATGTGAACCAACAATATGGTCCTGTTTCTCTTTCTCTTCCTCTCTTTTTCTTCTCTTCTTCCTTTCCCCATTCACTTTGCTCTCTTCCTTTTTTTTTGTTTTTTACGGGTCACAGGGCTTGAACTAGCCCCACCTCCAGTTACAAAGGGTTAGTTGGAGATAAGAGTCTCAGGTCCTTTTATGCCTGGGCTGGCTTTGAACCTTGATCCTCAGATCTCAGCCTCCTGAAGTAAGATTTGAACTCAGAGTCTAGCACTCCACTGCTTGTCCCATGTTTTCAGCTCTTTGATACCCACATCATTTTTGACATAGAATCTCACTTCTTTCCTTTAGTCTTTGTTGTAGCTAGGATGACAGGCACATACCACTATGCCAGCTCTTTCTGCTCAAAGTGTCTTAAAAATACATCTGCCCAGGCTGGCTAAAAACTATAGTTTTCCCAATCTTGCCTCCTACCTAGATAGGATGGCAGATGTTCCCCCTACAACCAGATATTGGTTTAGAAGGGGTCTTTTCATCTTTTCTGCCCAGGCTGGCTTTGAACTAATCCTCCTGGTCACAGCTTCTTAAGTAACTAGACGTGTAGACATGATCCACCAGGACCAAGCTCTTTTCATAGGTTATTTCTTAATAATTTTTTGCTAGTCCTGGGCCTTGAATTCAGGTCCTGTGCACTGTCCTTGGGCTTTCTCAAGGCTAGCACTCTACTCCTTGAGCCACAGCACCAGTTCTGGCTTTTTCTGTGTTTGTGGTACCAAGGAACTGAATCTGGGTCTTTGTGCATGCTAGGCAACCACTCTACCACTATTCCATGTTCTTGGACAATAAATTATTTTTTTTTAAATTTCAATTTCTTAACAGTTTTGCTTTTCACTAGAGACCATCCTTAGATGACAATACTTCAATCTATGCTTGCTAGGTAGCTGGGATCACAGACGCATGGCACCATGCCCAAGTTACTTGTTCAGATGAAGTTTTCACTAACTTTTTGTCTGGCCTTGTATTGTGATGCTCCTAGTACTAATTTCCACCTACTGAGCAGCTGGGACTCAGGTATGGATGCACCACTGTGTTCAATGGTCCGTTTTCATTCCTAATACATTTCATTTTCAAGGAACACTAGGTTGGGACATGAGTATGTTTTTTTTTTTTAAGATTTTGCAAATGATTTCGGAGGGTTTTTTTTCCTCAAGATTGTAGTTTCTTAAAGTAGATGACCAAATAACTATTATCTTTACATTATTGCTACTCACTATATTAAAAATTTACAATAGTTAAGTATCTGTAGTTAAAAGTATAAAATGATGTGGGGTTTAATTATTTTCAAAATATATTTCAGAGAAAATGAATGAAATGCTTCCTGCATTGAAATGTTAGGATTTGATGTAAATGATAAATCTATTTTTTTTGCGATAATGAGGCTTGAACTCTTTGCCTGGGCACTGTCCCTAAGGTCTTCAGCTCAAGGCTAGTGCTCTACCACTTGATCCACAGCACATCTTCTGGCTTTTCCTCTATACATGGTACCAAGGAATTGAACCCAAGTAATGCCAGATAAGCATATTACCAATAGCACAAACTCCCAGCCCCATAAATCTGTTATTTTAAGCTAGAGATTGGACACAATTGATGGCAAAGTGATTATTATGTCTATAAATGACTCATCTTGATCAGTTACTTAATTCGATAGGGTAGGTATAGCATTTTGTGGATCACAAACCAGTGGCCAATGGAAAAATTGCCAACTAGAAACTCTTGATGAGTTAAAATATTAGCCATTATATATAACTATAACTCTTATTAATATTTTTATTTAGGCATTTTAAATCTTCATTATTGGAAATGTGGTTAATTTTGTAAATGTCTTCACATTTTCTGAATTATATGTGCAGAATAACTGCAATCATTTGATATAAATTATTAAGAAATGCTGACAGAAATCCCTGCCTGATAACTTTCTTATGGATGACTGTATTCTCTGTGGAGCCTTTTGCTTTTTGTATAGTGAACAGATCTCAGAAACTTGCAGCATTCTGAATAAATTACTTGCTTTATAGCCCTATTTTCTCCTCTTAGATCTTTACTTTATCCCCAGAAGTAAGGAAATTATGTTTATTATGAGCAATTTATCAATGTGTTTGTAATAAAGTCTTCCCATTCGTCTTATTTATATGGAACTTTACATGTTTTTAGTAATCATCTTCTGAAAAAGTCATGAAAAAAGCTTTAAGTAGCAGAGGCCAATGAATTTTCTCATATAACTGTTTATTAATATACAGATTAAAGTGATATAAACATGAGTAAAAGCCTTCCCTTAATGACAGAGAAAAGCATGATTCGAACTCCATTTTCTTCTCATTATCTCAAATTTTGCCAGTAAGTTGGGTGAACATACTTAGCGAAGTTGTGATTTTAATTATGATAAACATAATTTTTAATTCACAAGGCATTTGATAAGATCTCTATCAACTCATATTACCAGATTCTCCTATACCTGGTTGTGGCAGACTGTATTTTCCAGAGGTAATCATAATCTCTATCTCAATCATCTCTATCTGTATGTCTTGTGTATTTCTTAAAATGAGACCTCCTTCCATAGACACTGTTGCTCGTACTAACAGGTGCAGTAGATGTGACTTCTGTGTCTATAAAGAGGACACAACTTATCTATGCCTCACTCTCTCAGGACAGATGCCTTGGAAGACATAGAAGACATTCAACCATCCTGAAGATATTCCACTGGAGAGAATATTACTTGTCAGTTAGCTGGGATCCTTTTATTCTACATGTATAGAAACCACAAGGAAGTAAGGAGGAGCTCTTCCAATATTGGCCACAAGTCTGAATCGAATTCCTAGGAACTGGACTGGCAGACTCAGGCCTAAGTCCAATTTCTAGGAACTGGATGACAGGCTCAGGCCTACAGCTTCCAATTTGGAGAGCTATAGCTTTTGATTCAGGCTCTAGAAGTCAGAGGCTCTCAAGTCAGAGCATTATTATTGTTCTGGGCTTTAACCACCAGTAGCTCCAGCATGTAACTTTTCATTTCTCTCAGGGAGCAGAAGTAGCAGCCCACAGCAACAGATGGTGACCACTAGTGCTAAAGCTCTGGAATACGCTTAAGGTGCTGCCTTCCTCAGGGCCAATTTTTATTGGTCTCCATGCTAGGGGGTTAAGATCCTCAGGCATGATGGATGGTGTGTAGAGTTTCAGTTCTTTGGGCCTAGGATATTTGATATTATTCCCCTCCTTCCTTGTTCTTTGCAACTGGCAGCTCTCTGTAATTCTTCCAGTGATCTAGGCCAGCAACTTCTTCTTTTCAGATTTTCACCACTCTCATTGTGCCCACTGAGTCTACATTTTGTCTGTCTGTAATCCTTTGTTTACTGTCTCTGCTGCCTACATGACCACAGCCAGGTCATTTATGGACTTTCTCCATGGTCTCTCCCACAATATCACCATTCATGTGAGAATCCCCAGTTTTTCACATTTTTTCTTCTGTGTTTGTGTGTCAGTCCTGTGGTTTGAACTCAGAATCTAGTCATTGTCCCTGAGCTTTCTGTACTCAAGGCTAGTGCTCTACCATTCAAGCCACAGATCTACTGGCTTTTTGGTGGTTAACTGGAGATAAGAATTTTACAGACTTTCCTGCCCTGGCTGGCTTTGAGCCACAGGCCTCAAAGTATCTAGGATTACAATGCAGGTATGGACCAGGCTTTTCTATAACTTTCTTTTAGATTTCTCTGAAATCTACATGGGCGGTTCCAATTGTCTATACAAACTTCCATCATTTCAAAAGTAACAATTGGAAGGAACTGTAAATCATATGGAAGAGACAGGAAAGTAGGCTATGGAAAGGAGCCAATAGTGAACAAGACTAATTTATTGTATTACAACCAGCCATGCTGTGTGATTCCATTAGTAGAAGAAGAATATCAACAATTTCTCTGCATTTCTACCTATGCAATGACATAGGAAAACCCTGGACAGAAGCCAGTCAAAGTATTAACAGTCTAATCCTGTAGCAATAAAATTATAGGAGACAGAGGAAACTTCAGTTCTCAAAACAATACAGCTCCAAACAAATAGAGAGAGAGAGAGAGAGAGAGAGAGAGAGAGAGAGAGAGAGAGAGAGAGAGAGAGAGAGAGAGAGAGAGAGAGAGAGAGAGAGAGAGAAAGGCTTCAAGAAGCTGCAGGCCAGATTCAAGGTCACTTAGCCATCAAATTTGTAGAGCTGGACTTGGTTCAGACTCATAGGTCATATCTTTTAGCTGTTTCTTTCTTTGCCCATTTGCACAAACCCCACCCATTTTCTTGTGTCATCTGTCCATGCACAAAATTGACCCCATGGATGGTCTTTTTCAGAGTTCTCCTTCAATTCCAAGCTCTACATATGAGGCCATAGTTATTTTTGCCTTACTGTTGCTTTATGTCTCCTTCACATTACTGACAAACTGTTGATGCCAGAGAGATTAAAAAATCTTTGTGGTTTTCCAAAAAATATGAAGCAGCATATCAAGTAGAATTGACCTGTGGCTTTCTCAAGAGAAATTAGTGAAAACAACAGATTCATGTTTCTCATCACAGGATAATCTATTTTCAGGATTAAAAGTATGAATTTCCATGGATTCTCCCTGAAAATACCTGGGTTACAATAGAGATTTTAGAAGTCCTGATTCAGTTGCCATTGTTTCAAGATATTTCATTGCCTTCCCTCACTTGAGATTTGTAGTTACTTAATGAGAAAATGAAAGTATAAATTTTTTAAAAATCACATGAATAAAATAGAAAATTTACAGGATAAGGTCTACCATTAGTCTTCATGATTCCTTGATTTCCCAAAGCCTTTGCTACCAAATTCTTCTAAATAAAACACATCTAATATACTTAAAATTTTATTTAGAGTTTACAGAGAAATAGAAGTTGGGCCAGGAGTCTAGTCTACTGGTAGAATGCTTGCCTAGCATGCACAAAGAACCAGGTTCGATTCCTTGTTACCACTTACATAGAAAAGTCAGAAATGGTGTTATGGCTCAAATTGTAGAGCGCTAGCCTTGAGAAAAGCCCAAGGACAGTGCTAAGGGCTTGAGTTCAGGCCCAGACTGGCAAAAAAAAAAGAAATAGAAAGTTGTGGTAGCAGAGAAGGCAGAGAAAAAAAAGCATAAAGTTTAAGGACAAAATAATTAAAGATCAATAAAAAATGAAAGAAACAAAAGTTGACAAATTGTTAGTCCAAAAGAAAATTATTTAATTCATAATAGATTGGAGAAAATGGGATGTGAAGTGAGTATTTATAGTGTATAAGATATAAGGTATCTTTCCCCTTGAAATAAAGGCTTTTATTTTGCAGAGAGGAGAGATTCTGTATTCTGTGAGAGCAAGACATGCAGTGAATGTTGAAAGGCTCTAGCTCAGCATGTCACAGGCTCCAAAACAAAGCCCAAAACAATTAGAGAGTACTATAGCATTGCTCAAAGTTAGGATGCTGTTACATTGTTCTCCATGCACTTTGAAAGCTAAATACAATTGCTAAGTATAAAAAGGTTATCTGTGCATTTGTATGCTGAATAGTATTAAGAATTTAATGCCTTCTGATGATTTTCTTGTGACACCATTGCATCCATTTTTACTGTAGAAGAAAATTAAACTATCTATAAGGCCCTAAGCAGTCAAAGCTTTCCTTTTCTCTCTCAGAGAGCACTAGCTGGGCTCTCAAAATGGACTGTTCCTTGCTGTTTTATCCAGATGGCTACAGATGCCCAAAGCTGCATAGGAAACATAAGGCTATGAATCAAAGAGAAAATACATTTAGAAACCTAGGGATTTCAATATTGAGTTGACAGCATAGGCTGAAAATTTGGCCATGGCTTCAGATCTGAAATGAAGAGACATAAACCGAATTCTTATCACAAAGCTTACCTGCAAAGTTTCCTGTCTTCCCTTGTAAATGGAAATGTCCTTATTTATTATTTTCTTCCAAGTGTAGCAATAATATATGCCCGTTAGGAGAAAAATATATATGAAGTAGAAAATGGAGGTCTCTCACACATTATCACCGCCAGACATAACCCATTGTGTAAATGCTGTTATCAATCATTCAAACATTCTCTATTACAGTGAACATAGCCATGGTTTTGTGGCTTATGCATGTAATCCTAGCTACTCAGGAGGCTGAGTTCTGAGGATCTCAGTTCAAAGCCATCTGGAGCAGGAAAATCTGGGAGACTTTTACCCCTAATTAAGCACCAAAAAGGCTGGAAGTGGAAATGTGGCGTAAGTGGTAGTGTTAGCCTTGAATAAAATAAAGCTCAGGAACAGTGCCCTGAACCCTAAGTTCAAGCCCCAGGATGACTGGCACACACACACACACACACACACACACACACACACACACACACACACAGTGAGTGCAATTTTATCCTTTGCAAGATTATCTTTTAGCCTCAACATTATGTACTGGACGTAGTTTGGGATCATTACCTTCAGGTCTAAGGCTTGTGTGTTACACAACAACAGTAGCATTGCTTAACCAATTCCTTATTGATGGACATTCCCTAGTAGATACCCTGCTGTATGGAACATGTCTGCACTGATATATTTGCACACAAACCATACCATTTCCTATGACATATTCCCCCAGAGTGGAATTGCTCGGTTAAAGTAGATGTGGGATTTACACTGTAGTACAAATTGCCAACGACACTGTGGCAAAGTTGTAAATATTCTGTCATGACCTGTCTCCACAGGGGTAAGGCTCCTACATCTTTACCAATACTGAATATTATTAACCATTTGGCAAAAGCCCACTGCCTCACTTTGCTACTATATATAAAGGACTTTTTTTCATATATTTTTATTGTAATTAATAGAAGGGTTACATGATATTTGCCAGATAGATGGTGCATTAATTCCCATACATTGATACCCTTTCACATGTCTTGGTCCCCATTTCCCTCCCCCCACCCTAAAGGACTTTTTTTTTGCTAGTCCTGGGCCTTGAATTCAGATCCTGAGATCTGTGTTTGGGCTTTCTCAAGGCTAGAGCCTTACCACATAAGCAACAGCACCAGTTCTTGCTTTTTCTATGTATGTGGTACCATGGAATTGAACTGGGTCTTCATGCATGCTAGGCAAGCACTCCATCACTAGGCCAAACTCCTGGCCCCAACAAGGACCTTTTTTGATTTGACATCTGTTTATCTTTTTTTGCAGGAAAAGGATTTGAGAATCCTTCCTTTTTCCAGCTTCTGCCTTTGGGCTTGTCAGGGCATTTGCTAGGCCTTTTCGGTCTTTTGTTGTAGAGGGATAATTATGTTTTTGTTACTCTAATGAAGATGGTCATTATATTTACACAGACATTCACACACATACTACATTATTTATATACACACAAGTATGCCCAGTCACACACATACTACATTATTTATATACACACAAGTATGCATACACATGAACACTGCATAATCACATATGCAGTTGAACATATTACACACCATATCACATTATAATGTATCAGTATGAAGCAATTATACCACAGACAGTATTCTGGTCCACTAATTAGAGGCTCATCATCTCTGATGCTTTCTGGCGACTGTAGCTTGCCTGGGGTGTCAACCTCATCCTGTCAGTTCCTGAGCATCTCTCTTGGAGCATTTCTTTAAGCAGAGAGTATCTTCCTTCTGGTTGGACATATTTACACTCTTATAGCCCAAAGGTGGTAGGTACAAAGGTGAGAATTGAATTCTTGGGTGAGAACTTAAATTTGTTTTTAACAACAACAAAAATCACATCTTTCCCTCCCCTGGTCAACATAAATTATTTTTGTCCTTGAATTTTGTCTCAGGAAATTTGAAGAATTAAACTGTGGAAATGCATAAGTATGTTGTTGGTTTTTTTTTTCATCTTTTTTTTTTCTGATGCTGATCCTAGAGCTTGAACTCAGGGCCAGAGCACTGTTTCTGAGCCGTTTTGTTCAAGGCTAGTGCTCTACCACTTGAACCACAGCTCCATCTATTGCTTTTTTTTAATGCTTAATTGGAGATAACCCAAGATATAATAAGGACACCTGCTCAGCTAGGTTTATCTCTGCACTATTCACAATAGCCAAGCAATGGAAACAATCCAGATGCCCTACTGCAGATGAATGGATACAGAAAATGTGATATATATATATATATATATATATATATATATATATATATATACACACACAATGGAATTCTACATAGCCAACAGACAAGGTAAAATAATGGGATTTGTAGGGAAGTAGATGAATCTAGAGCGAATCATGTTGAGTGAGACAAGTCAAGACCAAAGGAACAAAAGGCACATAGTATCCTTGATATGTGGCTATTAGCTCCAAACAGTACAAGAGCGAGGACTCAATATTTGCATACCCAATGCTATGGACATGGTATTGGAAATATAAACACAACTACATAGACGTAAAAACCTATGACTCTATAGACATAATGTTTTATTACATAAATTGATATGCATCTATGATATACAAACCCTTAGCCTAATTTTGATTATGTTCTAAAAACTGTCAGTGATTATATATAGAGATTCCCTTCTTGAACACTCATTTGTTAAACATGCCATTTGAAATATGATGTAAAAATTAATGTTAATAAATTCCTTTATCAAGAAAAGTCTCATGGACTTTTCATGCCTAGGCAGGCTTTGAACTGTGATCCCTCGCTCTAACCATCTGAGTAGCTAACATTACAGATGTGAGCTACTGATGTCTAGATGCTTTTATTTTTATTTTTATTTTATTTTTTTGCCAGTCCTGGGCTTGGGCACTGTCCTTGGACTTTCTCAATGCTAGCACTCTACCACTTGAGCCTCAGCACCACTTCCGGTTTTTTGCTATGTATGTGGTACCGAGGAATCGAACCCGGGTCTTCACGCATGCTAGGCAAGCACTTTAACCACTAGGCCAAACTCCCGGCCCTAGATGCTTTTATTTTTTATTCTTTAAACATTCTGTTTACTCTTGGCCCAGAGCCTGTCCCCCCCCTCTCTCTTTCTCTCTTTTGTGGGTCATGGGGCTTGAACTCAGCCTAGGCGCTGTCCCTGAGCTCTTCAGCTCAAGGCTACCACTCTACCCTTGAGCCAAGAGTCTCAGATCCTTTTGTGCCTGGTCTGGCTTTAAACCTTGATCCTTAGATCCCAGCCTCCTGAGTAGCGAGGATTATAGGTGTGAGCTACTGTGCCCTGCTCAGTGTTTCTCTCTTAATGATCAGTTTTCTTTATTGTTTTTTTCTTTTGTCACCAGCATGTCTCAACACAGAACCATTGAAATATGCTGACTTCTATTTTTTCTTCCTAATTCCTTAGCACTGATTCATTCAGTACCTAGCTATCAATCTCCTATTTAATTAAATTACTAAGTTAGGTTTGAGAAATATAAATAGTAGGGTTTGTAGAATCTGTAAATGAGCACTACTTTGCCCTTCAGTTTTCTTTGTGAGTTGGAATCTACCTTTTACTACTGTGCCAGTACTGTTGCTTGAACTCAGGTGTGAGTATTGTCTGGAGCTATTTTGCTTAAGGATCATGCTCTATCACTTAAACCACAGCTCCACTTCAGGCTTTTCAGTGGTTAATTGGAAATCAGTCTCATGAACTTTCATTCCTGGTCTGGTTTCAAACTGCACTTCACAGAGCTCAGCTTACTAGTTAGGATTACAATGTGAGTCACTGGTACCTAGGTAGAATTCAACTCTTCAGAGAAAAGATTGAGCAGCAAAGTAGATTCTTAAGCAGGCAAACCTGAGTTTGCAGTGTGTGTGTGTGTGTGTGTGTGTGTGTGTGTGTGTATTTGTGTGTGTGATGCAGCCTGGATATTTTTGCATGTCTAATGACATTAATAATGACACAGAATTAAAAACATCCTCCGTGCAGTGTAAGACTGAACATGATGTTAATATTATTTTTATTTACTCAAAAATATTTATTGAGCATTTTCTCTCCACTGTAAAATGTGAACATTGGGCCGATTAAAGCCCTTCCCATCTGTGAGCTGGGCAGGTAAACTACACAGGAAGTTCCTGAGACCTGCAGGCATGGCTCCTTTCTAAATCCCATTACAAGCTTTTTTAGCCTCTAACCGGAAGTCTCCATTGATACTTTCTTTTGTGTCCTGTACATACAGTAATTCACCTTTCCCAGTGACATATTTCTGGCTGTACTTGAAAGAGAAGGTGATGCTAGAACCAATAGTGTGACCAGCGCAGTGTAAATCACCCAGGCAGAGAGCAACACATCTGAGAAGAGATGGCAGAGTTCACAAGCAAAAATAGCTCACAGACGGAAAATCCCTCAAAGTGTGAAATCTCTCACTTCACCCCCACCTTTGGTTTTTTAAATTAAGTTTGCAGCACTATTTACCATAGCAAAGATATGGAACCAACCCAGATGCCCCTCAGTTGATGAGTGGATCAACAAGATGTGGTATTTGTACACAATGGAATTCTATGCTGCTGCCAGAAAGAAGGACATCGTCCCATTTGTAAGAAAGTGGAAAGACTTAGAAAAAATTATATTAAGTGAAGTAAACCAGACTCAAAGGTTTCCCTCATTTGTCATAATCAGTAGAAACCTTGGACTCTTCTAGCAGAGATTTACAATAGAACAAAACCTAGATACATAAGGCCATATAGTATGATGCTAAATGAAAGGACCTCCAGGATCTAGAAACAAAAGCTATATAATGAGTGATTGTTGTCCTTAATGTCCTATGTTATCTCTCATCTCTTTTGCTGTCCCTTGGCTATTTCATATTGTTACAGTATTTCATCTTGTTATCTGATATATTGTATATATGCTTATTTGGTTATTTGAAAAAAGATAGAGGAGCGGGGGAAACAAGATAAAGGGCTGGGATGGGGGAGGGAAATGGGGACCAAGGCATGAGGAAGGGTATCAATGTTTGTGAAGTAATGCACCTTCTATCTGGTGAGTACAATGTAACCCTTCTATTAACTATAATAAAAATATATGAAAAAAAGTAAAAAAATGTATTAATTGAGCATTTTCATGTAAAGATATTATACGGGGAATTAGGTGAAAAGTGGTGGTTAAATTTAGTGATCAAGAATATGGTTCTAGCTGGCCAGCTTAGCCAAAAAGCTGAGATTTGAGGATAGAGGTTCAAAGCCATTCAGGGAAGACAAATTAGAAAAAGAAACTCTTATCTCTAGTAGTTAGCAAAAAATCCAGAAGTAGAGGTGCAGTTCAAGAGGTAGATTGTCTTGATGGACAAAGTTAAGAGAAAGTATGAGTCCATGAGTTCAAGCCACAGCACTGACACATGCGCATCCACATATACATGCGTGTGCTCAGACAAACACAGACACACATACAACATAGCCCCTTATCTTAAGAAGCTTTCTCTTGGGGTCAGAAAGACAAAGAGAAAATGAGGGATTTTCAATAAATGGTGGCAAGAGAAGCTACAAATGGGACATGGGTCTGGTTAGGATATGTCAGGGAGGAATCCTGAAGAGAGAGGCCCTGACTTTCTTTCCTTAGGCTTCAGGGAGTCCAGTGAGGGGCATGTAGATGGATGTTTTACAGTCTTGATTTCCTTACATAGGTTTATTACACTGGCGCTCTGTATTATATGAACTAGATTCAAGAACTTGGCCTAGCCAATTGCCAGTGGCTCACAGCTGTAATCCTAGCTACTCAGAAGGCTGAGATCTGAGGATCTCGATTCAAAGCCAACCAGGCACAGAAGTCTGTGAGACTCTCATCTTCAATTAACTACCAGAAAACTGGAAGTGGTAGAGCTCAGAGACAGTGTCTGCCCAGGCCCTGACCCTGGGAGTAGGAGAACTGGGCCTATGTCCTCCTCTGAAGATTTTCATTTCTCTTGGAAAATAGGAGTTTCAAATTGTGTGTATATTTTGATAACCATGTCTCACTAACATTTCTTGTCTTTATGCTATGTGGTAGGCATTATTCTAAGCACTTTTCATAGATCACCTCATTTAACTTTCTTGGTAAACCTGTGTCAGGAAAGTATATTTTCATGCCAGTTTTATGAGTGATTAAACTGAGACAGTATTCAAATTTACACTTGGAAGAGGTGGAACTGGGTTAATGAACTGGGGCTAAGAGACTCAAAAGTCTCACTCAGAAGTCCCATCCACAAGGCTTCACAGAGGTTTTTACACTAGGGAGAGGGAAATGATCTTAGAACACTCTCTTCTGTCACTTCAAATGTCTCCTTTAAGTTATTCCATTCCTTTTCTAAGTATGTAACCTATGACAGTGGTCTTTAGTTTGTGTGTGTGTATGTTTGTGTGTGAATGTGTACGCCCAGGCATTTTTTTCACACAAGGGGATTTGCGCATCAAAATACTAGTGGGTGAGGTCAAATTACTATATAGTATAAATAAACACATCAGACTTTTATGGTGGTGAGTCAGGACAGCATCCTAAGACACTGGTTGAGAGAGAGGAGCCTGGATTGGGGAGTGGTGTGGGAGAAGAGCTGAGGAGCCTGAAGGTCTACTACCTCCTTCTGTGGAGCTCCTGGTCCTCTCTACCCCTTCCCATGGTCTGCCAAGACCTACTCCACTTCATTTTCTTGATCTCTGATGCCTAGGGCAGAGAAAGCTCTTGCAGATTCGTTTTGTCAGTTGCAGGGCTTGAACTCAGAGTCTGGGCATTGGCCCTGAGCTCTTTTGTACAAGGTTAGTACTCTATCCCTTTCCAACACAATGCCACTTCCAGTTTTCTGGTGGTTAACTGGAGATGAGTCTCATGAACTTTTCTTCAAAGGCTCACTTTGAACCATGACTCTCAAATCTCATCCTCCTGCGTGGTTAGGATTACAAGTGTGAGCCAACAGCAAGTGCCTAGAATCTTATTGTTAAAGAAAAAGAATGTAGAAGGCTTCTTACTAATGTTAATATTTTTATTCTGAAAGTAACATCTATGTTTTAGAAATACAGTGCTGGGGTTATAAGTGGTAGACTACTTGACCAGTGAGCTTGACATCTAGATTGGACATCACCACCAACAACAAAAAGAATATTTAAATAAAATATCCAGTCATGAAAATCCTAATTATTCCCAACTGTCAATAGTTTGAGATCATTCCTTTGTTCCATTTTACAAGTTGAATTATGATAGGCATTGCATGATCATTACATACATGTGTAAGAATACGTATATGTGCACAAATAATTACATATGTGAGCTTACACATGTTTAGATGCATGATTTTGTATGGGTAAGAAAGGTTCTGGTTAAGAGTCAATCCCTATGCACTAGTCATTTCAATCACTCCAAGCGTATTGACTTTTGTATTGAATGTCTGTCATCACAGTTGTGCTTTAATCTAAATTGACCACTTGGACATCTATTAACCTTTCTACCTTGCTTTGTGGTAAAGTTCTGACCTCAAATCTTTTCCAGTTTGTCTAACAAGTTTACATTTTCCCCTCACATCATTCTAATGTACAGAAACATAAGGAGATTTCTCTTCTCTCATGCTCTGGCAAGTGTTGCAAAGTCTTAAGTACATTAGTTATGCAGCTCTTGTTCATATCCTTTCTTCTATGTCACTGTTCAATACCATATTAAGGAACTGAAACTCCAGGTAGGTACATTAGGACATCATGGAGAAGCCAATGAAAAAATGCCACTTTGCAGATATGAGATAGATAGCTTTTCCTAGAGGACACATTATAAAAGTCTTCTCAACAAAGGACTGATTTACTCAACAGGGTAGCTGGACAGTGACAGAGAAATATTTGGAAGCAAAGAAATAGTGGGAGTAGTATGAGTGGCTACTTTATGAAAATGTGAGCTCTGGTTTTTAGAACAGCATTTAAAAATTGGTTGAAATTAAAATTACAATCTCTGTATTGTTATCTTAAACTTTTCATGTGATTTCCCTCCCTCCCTCCTTTCCTCCCTCCCTCCTAACTTCCCTCTTTCCTTTCACTCCCTCCTTCCTTCCTTCCTCTTTCTTTCCTTCCTTTTTCTTTCTCTTCCTAACAGAGTCCTGCTATGTAGACCTAGATGGTTTCAAACTTCTTATCCTTCTGCCTCAGCTTCCCAGATGCTAGGACAATCCGATTTCTTCTGCGTAAATGACACAAACAGCATCAAGTAAAAATATTAGGAAGAAGTATTTACTAAGAACTTTACTAAGAACTAATCTATTGTAGTGAACTAACTTACTTTCTTTCTTTCTTTCTTTCTTTCTTTCTTTCTTTCTTTCTTTCTTTCTTTCTTTCCACAAGGAATATACTATCCTGTCTGAACTATAAAGAAGGAGAAATATGACCATATTCTGTAGACATAACTGGAGTTGGAACATTTTAAATGCTCAAAAGTAGAAGTTGCGGAAGTTGAAATGCATATACAGGCAAAGGAAGGAAATCGAGTCCACCTCTTCCCTTCTATTTTTCATGCCACGAACCTAACGTATGAGCTGAAATTAAGCTTTGTCATAGCAACACAGATTGGAGAATTCTTTAGACAGAAATTACTCTTATCCAAAAAATTTGTGAGAAGGAGCTTGGGAGGGAAAGGTATGGGGAATTGAAATCTGGGAAAATGAAATACCTGCAGGGCTAGTGGCAGAGTGCTTGCCTACCACTCATGAAGCCCTAGAGTTTGATTCCTTGGTACCACATATACAGAAAAAGCTGGAAGTGGTGCTGTGAGTGCTAGAGTGCTAGCCTTGAGAATGCTCAAAGACAGTGCCCAGGCCCTAAGTTCAAGTCCCAGGACTGGCAAAAATATGCCAATCAAACCAAAGTCTGCCTAGAGCAAGGGGACTAATCCAAGTATCTAGTGGGAGCAAATGAAGAAGCCATAGATCTTTCCTACCAAGACTGGAAAATCCCCTTCTCACCCTTTAGAGTCTTCTTTTCTTTCCTGTTCTTTTCTTGTCTGATCTGTTCTCTTCTTGTCCTTTTCACTTTCACTTTCAAATAAACATTGTTTACCTTAAACACTTCCCTGTCTTTTAATTCAACCTATATTCTAATGAATGCATTGTAATGTTGTCCATGTTTTGCTTTTGCAGAGACATTTAGTTGTGATAAGGCTGTATGATCCATAAAACAAACAAACTACACAGACACAGACCCACACAAACACAAACACATCCACACCCTCTCCCCCCAAAATTTGTTGAACATTGTTAGTTGGTCAGCCAGAGTCCTAGACATTCATTTATATTTGATATATCAGTCCCAGATGATTATGGATGTTTAGATGGTCACCACATTGCATTAGAACAATAAACATCTCCTCAGGCATGTCCATTCATGCAGGGCCAGTGGGATGAGCATTTTGTATTTCAATGGGAGAGTGTATTATTACATATTGGTGCTACAGCAAAGAACCAGTACCTTAATCACTTAAAACAATCCCGTTTATGATCTTGTACTCTGGAGACTAGGATTGTAAACTAGGCTGGGCTGTGTCTTTCAGGAGATTTCACTATTTCACTATTTTGTCCTGTTGTTAGAGGTTTCATGCATTCTTTGGCTTGTGGCCCCCTCCTTCACACCTTGACCTTGACTTTCAGTCACATGTTAACCCTCCTGACATTAACCTCTGATATTAACCCTTCTGATTCTTTCCAATAAGAACTCTTGTAATGAAAAGTGAAACACACACACACACACACACACACACACACACACACACACACACACCAAGAAAGATAAAGAGCAAAACCCCTCAAACAACCTCTTGTTTCCACTTTCTGGAGTTAACTTCAATAAATATTATTTCATATGGTCAGATGTGCATACCTATTAGCCTCCGTCAACCTCCTCCTTTGGTCTCAGTTTGTATAACTGCCTAGAGACCTGTATAATTTATCTCGCCCCAGTGTATATTTTATCTTTTACCAACCAGTGTTCACAGCTGTAGGGCTTTCAATTGTGGATGCATTTGGGACCCATAGATTGCTCTATCATGGAAGATAGTTATTTTCAACCAATTCTTAGATGTCTTTACCAGAAGAGTCTTAACTGATTGCTAAGCTGGGATTATTAAGGTAAGTTTTTAAAACTAGCTGTCTGAATTCTTCTAGACATTTTATTTACATTTGAATGGACAGCATGAAATACATTACGACTTCAAAAAGGACAGTAAGATATTTGGGAGATGATTGAATCTTGATTGCATTGGAAAGTAAATGAATTATACTATGTAAGTACAATGCATATTTGCAAATTCAAATGAGCATTGTCAGTTTTCACTGCATGATTTAAACAAAAGAGATTGATTTCACATTTTCAGAATACTTGACTACCCTCACACCAGGGTAGGTATAAGATACTCTGAAAGTTATCATACACAAATGAAAAGCATTTGAATAATTCAACCAGAGGTACACACTTCTATAGATAATCATCCTTCCACAGAGGTTTCTAATTAATTCTATCATTTGTACTGGAGATATCTTCCTCCATGTTGAATGGGAGTTGCTACTTGTCCAACAAAAACAGACCTACTATTATCCCTCTACTCCTCAATCTAGAAGGGTTTTTTTTTTTTTGATGTGTGTGTGTGTGTGTGTGTGTGTGTGTGTGCACGCGCATTGGTACTGGAATTTAAACTCAGGGCTTTGTATTCTTGCTTAAGTTTTTCTTTCTTTTTTTTTTTTCTCTGAAAGCTGGTGCTCTTCCACTTAAGGTACTTCCTCCTCCACTTCTGGCTTTTCGCCTTTTAATTGAAAATAAAAAAAATATTTCAGATTTAATTGCCTAGGCTGGTTTCAAACCCCATTCCCTGACTGCATCCTCCTGAGTGGCTAGGATTACAGGGCTGAGCTACCAGCACCTTGCTAGAAGTTCTTTTTTCAATTTAAGTGTGTGGAATTGGTTTTAATTTGGGTTTCTCACAGTGATTAGTGCCACTCTGTCTTCAGAGTGTTGTGTTGTCACAAAAAATACATCACTGAGATTGTCCAGAAAAGCTTTCTCCTGCTGAATCATATTGTTTAAAATCTCCCTCCCTCCCTCCCTCCCTCCCTCCCTCCCTCCCTCCCTCCCTCCCTCCCTCCCTCCCCCTCCCCCTCCCCCTCCCCCTCCCTCTCTCTCTCTCTCTCTCTCTCTCTCTCTCTCTCTCTCTTCTTCTCTCTCTCTCTCTCTCTCTCTCTCTTCTCTCTCTCTCCCCCTTCCTCCCTCCCTCTTTTCCTCCCTCCCTCCCCCCTCTCTGTCTCAGCAACAGAAACCATCCTGTGACATGATCGTCAAGCTCAGCACAGCCATTGCATATTCCTCTTTTTAGGCCTCCAGGGTAGTACAAGTGGCAAAGCCAACAACCCAGAACCAGGCCAGATTCTTGTTCTAACAGGGGAAAGGCATTTGAAAGGGTCAGAACTCATCCATGGGATCAATTGAGTGACTGCAGGAGGATTCAGTGTGGTGGTAACATTTGTTCTTTTTTGAGCCACTTCATTGATCACAACATACCTTTAACATGCCATTGTCTACTGATTGAGGATCAGGTTGCACACTAAAAAAATGTGCTTTCAGTGTTTGTGGGTGAATGTGTTAGGTCCCACAGCTATTAGGGTTCATTTATTTTATTTACAAAAGTTTAATATAATTCAAATAAATGTTCCATATCCTTGTACTTTTTCTTGCGAGCCCATTCATCCATCCTGTTTATCATAATTCCTTTCTTTCTTCCTTGCCTCCTTTCCACTGAGTTTCTGATTACTTTGTCTTCTAAACCTCAAATGTCTTATTTTTATACAACTCTCACTTGGCATTTATTTTTAATTTTTATATTTGTTTTCATTTTGCAAGTTTTTATTGTCATTGTAAAGGTGATAGACAGAGGAGTTACATTTACCTGTCAGATAAAAGTACAATTTCGAACAATGTCATCCCTTCTCTCACTCGCTCCCAGTTTTTCCTTCCCATACTCTCACACAGGGGATATAGTTAATTTTCTACAGTGTCTTTCCCTCTCCCAAAGAGATAAACTTACATACAAGATAAAGGTAGAGGAAACAAAAACAGTGACAAAGTGGGAATAAATACTCCAATTCTTCTTGTTTCTACTTCTTGGAGTTCATTTTGATAGATATTATTTTATATGATCAGATGCACATAGCTATTGAGCCTTTATGATCCATGTTTATATGGCCTTTTTCTCTTGCTGTTCCTGCTCTGTGCTAAACTATACTCCCCGATTGTAAAGGCTGACTTGTATCTGCCTTAGAGGCTTAGCTTGGACATAACTTCCTGTGTTTAGTAATAACTTAGAGGGAAAAAGACCTTCATGTTTCCAAGTAGTTTTCTACTCTAATACTTAAGATGTTTTTAGTGTAGCTTCATTTGTCTTGGGATCAAGTTGAAGCCATTGACTAAACTGCTTAAATGCTTTGACTACATGTATAGCTTTTTGTTTGTGTTCTTTTCTCCTCCTTTTAAAATATTTTTTATGTGTCTAAAATGTATCAAACATTTCCTTCTTCCTGGCTAGATTCCAAACCCTTTTGTGATCATCTAGAAAATTTATGGGTTTCCATCTTGCGTGTCACATATAAGGTTCAAGTTTATCTCCAATTCATTTCTGTAATTATAGCTTATTCGTGGGTTTAGAAGACAGTGCTCATATCTGTGATTGTGGCTGAAAAGCTTCTATTGGAAAAATAGCTGTTTTGCTTTTTAAATTGTATGCTAGTAATGGGGCATGAACTCAGGGTCTCATGCTGTCAGTTGGCTCTTTGGCTCAAGGGTAGTATTCTACCATTTGAGCCAATCCTCCACTTCCAACATTTTTTTAGTTATTTGGAGATAAGTATCATGATTTTTTTCTGCCTGGGCTGTGTTTAAAACTCTATTGTCAGATCTTAGCCTCCAGAGAAGTTAGGATTACAGGTGTGAATCCTAAGTGTTGGGCAACCAATAGTTCTTGAACATTTCTTGGTTATTGTCCTCCTTTTGTAATCTGAATGTTCTTTACATGTAAGTCTATTTAGCATTTTCTGTGTTCTGGGTTATGTTATTGTTGGCTATCTCTCATTGTATTAGCTTTTCAGAATTTCGAAAACTAGCAAGGAGACAATGCTATGGCAAATCAGCACAGCAACGGGGAGACTAGTTAGGGATTCAGTGCTATTTGGAATGTAATCAGTCTTTTCTGTTCTCAGTTCAAGTTTGTCTTGTGATTAAGGATTTTTTTTTTACTATGCCAACAGCCGCTGTTTTCCAATAGTAAAACTGTCATCCAGATTCACTGCCAGCTCAAACCTTTGCTCAGAACAAATGATTCTGTTCATTTCTTACAACATATGCCCCTAAATTGTTAAAATGATAATTATTAAATGCTTACTGCCTCAATTAAATGTATACTGTGTATCACATATTACAAGAATTGTATTGGGATTTTTATTGTATAAAGTGGACAACTTAAACTCTGTGTTTCTAGATTTGTGATTTGGTAAATCAAAACCGTGGATAAGCTTCTGAGCCCTTTTTCTGTTCAGTAGTTCTTAATAGTTCTTTCTACCTCTCATCCATAGTATTTGTGTTTTTCATAGCACTTTCTAGAATGCTTCTACAGATATAGAAAGGTCCTGATATCCTTAGATCTCAGCCTCCTGAGTAGCTAGGATTACAGGTATGAGCTACCGGTGTCTCACTTAGAAAAAAATGTATTTTAAACAACATATATTAACTGAGGCTCAAGGTATTAATTGATAGTTAAATTTTTGTCAAGCTGTACAGAGATTTTAAAACTGTCCTAAGCCACCTACCCTGGATCAACATAGTGTGACTCTTAGAATGTATGGCCCGAGAGAAGGTGATGTGTCATTTCAGGGCTGAATGAGAAAGGGTCTCTTGAGGGCAGTTCTGATAAACAAATGAGGACTGACTTGGGTAATGAGCCTGACCTCACAGGTGCGAGGCTTGTGGGTTTCAGTTCCAGTTCTGACCTTTGGAGATGTGTGACAGCCCACCCTCCAGGCACCACCTGCAGGCCTGGGAGAAAGGGGTCCCCATAAAAACCCGTGGGAAAGGAAGACACAAACTTGAAGGTTGACTTAATTACTCTCTGCTTTCAGAGATTTTCCTCTCACCTTTTTCCTCTTATACAGGCTGCCAAGCTCTGGTGGCATGCCATCTACCTCAAGCTCCTTGATTCTTACTTTCAATTTCTGTACAGATGAGGGGTGAGAGAGTGGTGTCGCAGGTTTGGCATCTCACTAGGCTGTGCAGACACCTTGTCTGGTAGCTGCTAGCTTCTGAGGGCCAAATCTGGGATACTTGAGAGTACTGTCTGTGGTAATGTCACCTTCATTTCCTCTGAGCTGAACTGGAGGTTTGCATTATTGTACAATTTTCTGTAAAACTCCACTCTTAAGTAGAAGAGATGGAGAAATAAAAGGATAATGCCATCCATAAGTCAGAGACAGAAATTTGAAAATATGAAATTGAAAACAGCAGAAGTTTTCAAAAAATGGCTTTAACTCATTTTCTTGGGATAGGAAAGGGAGGTAATGGGTGATAGCCAATCACAGGACAGATTTCAAGAGACAGGAATGCTATGTAGGACAAATATATAATGCAAAAGAAGGAAAGAAAGGAAGGAAGGAACAAAGGAAGGAAGGAAGGAAGGAAGGAAGGGAGGGAGGGAGGGAGGGAGGGAAGGAAGGAGGGAGGGAAGGAGGGAGGGAGGGAAAGAGGGAGAGATGGAGAGATGGAAGGAAGGTAGGAAGAAAAGCAGGATGCCAGTAGCCTGTATCTGTAATTCTAGCTACTCGGAGGCTGAGATCTAAGGATCACAGTTCAAAACCAGCCCTGGCAAACAAACTCAAGAGATTCTCATGTCCAATAATAAGTCAGAAGAGGATATGTTTGGCTCAAGGAATAGATCACCAGGTTTGGATGAAAACGTTAAGATTAAGAGGCCCCAAGTTCAAGTCTCAAGTCAGTACTGGGAATTGAATACACACACACACACACACACACACACACACACACACACACGCACACACACACACTTTTGTGCAAAAGCAACAAAAATTCTAAGCATAAAAATAAAAGGGCAGCTTTATGTTCAGAAACAAGAAAACTATGAAAAAAATCTTTAAAAATGAAAGCCATAAAGATTACTGTACAGTTTTTTAGGTTATTATGCATGGCATCTATGCAAATCCATTCCACAGATCCCGAGAAATTGGCTGTTGATTTAAGACAACATTTCTAAGTAGATTTATTTTTTTCCCAGCTTTGCTGACTTCATTCTTTTGTTGTTGGCCCAAAACTTCTTGCATCTTCATTTTGAGTTTTGGATAGAATTAACTGGAGACTGTGTAGAATGTTAAACTGCTGTGATGCTGTTTGTCCAGCCATGTCTTGACAGTATTGGATTAAGAATCAACATATCTAAACGATATCTTTGTGCTGTGAACTTTCACTGGGAGCAGAATGCACTTCACATCTCTAGGCCTGAGTTTCTTCATCTATGAAATGAGAGCAAGGAACTGTATCACCTCTATGATTCTTTCCAGCTTTGCAATTTCCAGAAATACAAAACACTTTCTCTGTCTTATCACAGGGGAAAACATGTAGAGAATATTAGAATCCCCTTGTCTGAGGCTTTCCTTGCATGCTTTCCCTCTGAAATTTATAGTTATAATAAAAAATACTCAAAGCACTATTGCTTCTAGTAGAAAAAGTTACATAGATAAGCAAGTATAGTACAAATGATTCACAATCTTGGGTTCTTGGATAACTATTAATGCCATTATATAGAGTATATATTGTTTTTGATCTCTTCTTCTAGAAATGTACAGCTGCATCTACACACTATGCACAATGACACACACACACATCTCTGCACACATCAGGGTGTATGCACATCCATTGAATTATACAAAGGACATTTTGGAGGCTTTCAGGATAAGTGCATTACAAAAACATCACTGAAAACACATGTTCAGGATGTGCCAGAGTTTGAAAGATGATCTGGAACAGTCTTTGACCTTCTCTTTTTGACTTCAGTGCCAGCAGAAGAATTCAACTGCTCTGTCCTTTTGTCCTTCCTTCCTTCCTTCCTTCCTTCCTTCCTTCCTTCCTTCCTTCCTTCCTTCCTTCCTTCCTTCCTTCCTTCCTTCCTCCCTTCCCCCTCCTTTTCTCCTTCCATCCTTCCCTTTCTCCCTCCCTCTTGAGTCCATTTTTTCCCCTTCCCTTCCCTTCCCTTCTCTTCCCCTTCCCTTCCTTTCCCCTTCCCTTCCCCTTTTCCTTTTTTTGTGTGTGCCAATATTGTGGGCTTTAACTCAGGACCTGGGCACTATCTATGAGCTATTTTACACAGGCTGGCACTACCATTCCACAGCTCCATTTCCATTTTGGTGATTAATTGGAGATAAGACTCTTAAGGATTTTCCTACCCAGGCTAGCTTTCAATTAGGGCACTTAGTTCTTAACCTCCTAAGGTAGATAGAATTATAGCTATGAGACACTGGTGCCTGGCTATAAATTTACTTTACACACTAAAAATATTAGGATGAAGGGAAGAAAGAAGAGGAGGAAACTATGGCTTCCTTTACATTTTCAAGTAGCTAGGTTTACAGGTATGAAGCATAGGTGCTTCCTATGTATAGTTCTATTAACAAATTTGACTTTCATTTGTTTCCATTTTTCATGGTGAAGTAGCAGTACATTAAGGAGCTATAACTTATTTAAACCACCCTCAGTTGTTAAGTGATTATTTTCCTATTGCTGTTGTTTCCCTATGATCATTGTTACCAACAACCATAACACTGGGCCACTCTGTGTATGTAATTCCTCCATTACACAAAACAAGAATAGAGAATTATCATTTGTTCCACATTGATGACTGGAGTAAATTATTTTATGTGTTTATATAAATCATATCAAGTTGGAAATTTGATGAAAAAAGATGACAAATTATTACTATGGACTGGCTATGTCCCTTCAAAATATCCGTGTTGAAATCTCACCAACTAATGTGATGATATTAGAGTTAAGTCTTTTAGAAGGCAAGTAAGACTCTAAGAGATTGGCAGAATCGATCCTAGTTCCATAAGAAGCGACATGGGCAAATATTTCTGTGGGTCCTAGGTTGGTTTGTAAACCAAATTCTCAAATTCTATCCTTTTTTGGGGGCACAACTTTGACATTTTTCATTTTAGTAATCATTTTGAAATGAGAAAATGTAGTCTGTTAAAGGAATATCTTCAGTGATAGTTTTCTTCCCTCTTAATCCCAATGCTACAAACGCTGTCATTAAATCAAGGCATCTCAATCAATGATGTCTTAGAACTAAGAAAATAATCAGCTTCAGGAGGGAATTCTGAGGTTGAGAGTAGCCATTGGTTGAAGTTCTGTGCTGGGTCTGAGATTTCAACTCCTTCATAGGCTAGTAATTGAGATTGTCCCATTTTCCTGGGTGATGGTTGAGGACATGAGAATCCTGGATCAAGCACAAAGAATTCAGTATTCATGGCAATACAGCCAGCACCAGTTTTCATGAATGTGCACCAGTTTCTCTTCCTCCCAGCTCCGGGGGAGTAATACGGATGAGCCATGTATTTAGCAGAGCAAACTACTTTCGTGTGTGTGTGTGTGTGTGTGTGTGTGTGTGTGTGTGTGTGTACTCTGAGGTTTGACCTCAGTGTTTCATGCATACTTGACTTACTTACTCAACTGGCACTCTACCACTTAAGTAATAACTCCAGCCCTGCTTTTTGCTGGCTATTTTGGAGAGGGGGACTAAGGAACTTTTCTACCTGGGCAGGTTTCAAACCACAGTTTTCTGGCTCTCAGAATCCTGTGTAGGTAGGATTATAGGAATGAGCTACTAATGCTGTCAAGTTCTTTTATAAACAAACACAAAAAAATATCCCATTCACAGGAAAAAACCCTCATAACTCAGCCACCTCACAAAGGCCCCATTCATGCCCAATATCATTTCTTTAAGAATTACAGTTCAGTATGAATTTTTTTTCTGTTTTTGTGGATCATGGGGCTTGAACTAGGCCTGGGTGATGTCCTTGAGCTCTTCAACTCAAGGCTACCGCCCTACCCTTGAGGCAAGCCCCACTTTCCATTTTTCCAGAGGTTAATTGGAGATAAGTCTCAGGTCCTTTCAAGCCCAGGCTGGCTTTGAACCTTGATTCTCAGATCTCAACATCCTAAGTAGCTAGGATTCTAAGCATGAGCCACGGTGCCCGGCTTCAGTATGAATTTTGTAGGATAAAAAATGTTGAAGTCAAAGAGAAGTCCCTTTCTTTTGTGTCATCATTTCTCGTACTGTCTTTCCAGAGTTTTCTCTTCTTTTATGAAGTCCCCTTTAGCACAGAATAAGTTTATAACACTTTTCTTTTCTTTTTTATTTGCTAGTTCTGGACTTTGAACTCAGGGCCTGGGCTAGAGCTCTACCATGTGAGCCACAGCACCATTTCTGGCTTTATTCTGTGTATGTGGTACAGAGGAATCCAACCAGGTCTTCATGCATGCTAGGGAGGCACTCTACCCTTAGGCTAAACTCCTGGCTCCTCTTTTTTTGTTTTTAAATAACACTTTTCTTTAGCCAATCTGTTATTGACTTATTTCACATACCCATCCTGAGAATTTAGGAGGATAGGAGGATTTTCTGCCTCTACAAGAAAATATGTGAGTAACTCGTGGAAAATTGCCTCTCAACAAAACATTTGTTATTTAGTTTCTATGCTAGATTGCAAGTCATATAAAGACAGGAACATACATTTTATATATTATCAAATCCCCCAAATCTTATTGTTCTATAATTATTTTAGAATAAGATTTGATAACAATAGTCAGTCACCACTCAAAGATGTGTGTTTGTTCTGAGAAACAGATCAATGGAAGATTCCTGTCCTTGTGTGAATTTCATACAGTGTTACACAAATTTAGATGGTACAGCATTAATATTTAATAAGGTTTATATTATAACTTAAGGGATCACTGTAATAAATGAGGTCCATCACTGACTGATAGATAAATTACATAACATATAATTCATATATAAAGTGGCTAGTGTCCTATAAATATTTTCAATATGATTAGTAACTTATAAAATTATAAAGTATTAAAATGTAATGTATAAGTATCACATTTCTGTTACTACAACATCTGTCTTCTCTCTATACATCCATGTATATATGTATTTTCTATATCTATGTATGTATGTATGTATCTACCTGTCATCTGTCATCTCTTTTTATAGTATATTATCAGTTGAACTTTGATTTTTCACTGTGTTCTCTAAAGACATGAAAAAATATCTGTAGCTTACAATTATTAAACAAAATCATGTCTTCATTATTGGCCATTAAAATGATTGCATTGAGTAAATAAATAAAATAAGACACCTTTAGCATGAACTGTTGATTACAATATCTATAAGGACGATTTTCAGCAATGCATTAAATTTAATATTTACCTTTTCTAATGAAGTGATTAAGATTATTTTCTTATCCAGTTGTAAAATTTCCTTTGCTGTATAATATTAACAGTAGGAAATTTGTGTATGTTGCTCATTATAATTAACCATATCATAGGAAAATTATGAAGAAAAATGTGTCTAAAACATTAGAATAAAGGATAAAGCTTTAAAAAAGGATGATGAGAAATAAGTCCTCTGAATTATACAAGTGCTTTTCTAGCCTTATTTATTTAATTTGTTTTGTGCCAGTACTCGGGTTTGAACTCAGGGCCTGTGTGCTGTCCCTTACCTTTTTTAAACAAAGGTAGCACTCTACTATTTAAGCTACATTCCCATTTTTTTTGGTGACGAATTGGAGATAAGAGTATAGCAGATTTACCTGCTTGAGCTGGATTAGAATTATGATTCTCAGATTTCTATCTCCTGAGCAGCTTGGATTACAGGCTGAGCCACTGGCACATAGGTTAGATTTATTTTTATTCTCTCTTGTCACATTGCCTGTGACTCAACACAAGGAAAACATAAGTATGGTACCAGGAAATAGAAGCTAATCCTCTGTGAGACTGTAATGTACCGTAGCTGACAGCTCTACTGAAAGTTTTAGAATATTCCTAAATTTTAGTTTTCATGATCACCTTCCATATGGCCATCTTTACATCCTAGATCGTGTTTATCCTAAATTCTTTTTCATTTTTCTAATACATCTTCTTTTTGAAGGATAGATTTCAATAGTATGCTAAACTTAATATTTTCCTTTTAAAAGGAAGGGATCGGGACTAGAATGTCGCTTAATGGCAAAGCACTTGTCTAGCAAGTGAAACACCCCAGTACCAAAAAAGAAAAGACAAAAAAATACAGTTAACAAAAGATAAAAATAAAATGAAGGGATTGACTATTTTTTTCTAATTCAGTCATAAGATTTCCTTCCCTGTGAAATTTTCATGGCAGAACATTTGCATGTGTCTGAAATTTAACGCAGTAACGTTATAAACAGGAAGCAGACTGAATTTACAAAAGGATGGGATGATTATAGAGAAATATATCTGGGAAGGTATTTATTTGAGGTGGCTTGTCAAAACTGAAATGTCTGCTGGGTGCTGATGGCTCATGCCTGTAATCCTGGCTATTCAGGAGGCTGAGAGCTGGCTGGGATCGAGGTTCAAGCCAGCCCAGAGAACAAAAGTCCATGAGATTCTAATCTCCAATGAGCCACGAGAAGACTGGAAGTGGTGATGTGGCTTAAGGTGGTAGAGCGCTAGGCTTGAAATGGTGCCCGGGCCCAGAGTTCAAGACCCATCAGAAAAACAAAACAAAACAAAACAGCAACAACAACAAAACACTGAAATGCTTCAACTGGATTTGTGGTTATTTCAGTCAATGAGTCCTTCTTGTGTGTAGATGCTTGTGTAGAGACTCCAATAACAAATCTTGTGTTGTATTTTTTTCCTGGGGTTGATCACCTAGACGTTCTCAGCACTGCATTCCTAGACCAGCTTAGATTTGCCCCAATACTGTTTGAGAAAGTGGTCTCACCAAAAAAGAAAAGAGAGAGAGAGAAAAGAAATGAAAAAAATACACTAAAAAAATCTAGGTTAATCCCAAACTGTAAGCACCAAGGCTCTGAAATTGTGAGCCAATTCTTTAAACGAAATCCCTCCATCTCTTTTTGTCCTTTACTCTCACAATATTTCCTCTGAAGAACCTTGGCCAATATCCCTAAGATACAATAAAATATACTAGAGAATGTATTATTATTTTGGCTTTCAGAATTGTAAGTTTTCATTTTATCAAATAAAATCTTATCTTCAGGATCATCTAGCTCTCTTGCTTCCTTTCAAATGGCCATAATATAATTTCTGTTATAAAATTTGTAATGGGGCTATAATTTGGGGGACTTGTTGACATTTTAACATGATTTTGAAATTGAATTATATATTGTTATGTAAGACTATCAGATATAGTGAAGAAGGCCTATTACACTTGAACTTCAGAGAACAAATGAATTATATATGTGTGTATAGGGGTGGGGGTGTCCTGGAGCATCATAGCATCATTGTAGGGTCTGAGCTCTGTCTCTGAGCTTCTTTTGTGCAAGGTTAGCACTCTACCACTTGAGCTCCACTTCTGCCTTTTGGTGGTTAATTAAAGATAGGAGTCTCATGGATTTTCCTTCCCTGGGATAGCTTTGAACTACATGTTAAGCCTCATAGCTCAGATTACAGTATATACTACTGTAATCTACCCAGAAGTCATAACTAGTTTTTAAATATAAAATTTGCTATATCTAATTATGTAGGCATATTTATACTTTTTTGTTATCTGAAATTCAATTCAGCTGTGTTTTTATTTTCTAAACCTTAATTTCTAAGCTGGATTTCCTGAGATCTTAGATTTGAGAGTATTGCTTGTGTGTGTTGTTGTGTGTATGAGAGATTGAAGGTATGTGATTATGTTCATGTATATATTTGTGTATATGTGTATGAGAGAGATGGTGTATGGTTGTGTTTGTAACTGTGTATGTATAGGATTGCTGTGTGACCATATGTATGATTATGTGTGTGACTGTGACTGTGTGCACAGTGGGTGAGTGGCTGTGTATGTGATTGTGTGAGTCTATGTGTGTGAGTTTGTGGGAGAGAAAGTGATGCTCCTTAATGACTCTTCAACTGTGAGTCACCAACTTCTGGGAGGTTTATTGATATTAACCAAACCTCCAGAACACTATTTTATAGTTCAGAAAGTTAACATTGATTTACAACAGAAGGCATTTTGGACAATTGTGTTTGAAGGTTTTCTGTGGCTACATTCCTACAAAACCTAATTCCATACATAAACATTACTTGAGGAATTCAAGCTTAGAATTCCCCATGAAGGAAGAACTTAGAGGGAAAAATTGCAGTGACATGTTAGGAATGCCTTTGATTAATGTATTGGCCTGATAAAGTTCTGATAAAGTTCCATTTTTTCCTCTAGGATTTTTTGATTATATAACGTTATAACTTGGATTTAATAGAAAATCCAACTATATTATCTCATGCTTTGGATGTGGCTGAGGCAAACAGCTAAAATTTTCTCCTCCAGTGCTTTTTTCTGTTGTCCCTGCATTGGCCCGAAACCTAAGTCCTATTTCAGTTTTCTACCTCACTGCAATACCATCCAAATATCTTTACAATGTCAACATCCAATTTTACAGCAAGTACCTTTCCAATGGACTGTCTACTAATTGCTTCTGGGATGTTTCCTAGGTGCCAGAAGACCTTATTCATTCTGTGTGAATCACTTTTAGTCTTAGAGATTGTGTTCTTTTTATGCCCTTGATCTTCCTACTCATTTTCTAATTTTTAATATTCAGCATTAAGAAAGCAACGGGATAAAATTTTCTCCTGGACATCAAGTGGCCACTGTTTATTTTTTCAATGAAGTATAAGTTGCTTTCTTTTTCTTAGAGCAAGAATTTTATTTACAAGATCATTTCTCTTAATAATTGCATTTTTTTTTACAACTTGTGACCTAGGTTCATAAGAAAAATCCCTTTTGTGACCATAGTAGAAAATTTTATTTCTTAGTGTATGCATTAAAACTTATATGACTTTATTTTACATATTTTTATTGTCTTGAAGTCTTATTGCTTCAGTAATAAGACTTCAAGAAGTATTATCATTTATTATCTTCTATAAAGCCGTTTGTGAACACAATGTACCTTTTTTTTCCGGCCAGTCCAGAGCCTGAGCACTGTCCTTACGTTTTCTCAAGACTAGAGCTCTTCTACTTGAACCACAGCACCACTTCTGGCTTTTTCTATGTATGTGGTACTGAGGAATTGAATCCCGGTCTTTGTGCATGCTAGGCAAGCACTCTACCACTAGGTCAAACTCCCAGCCCCAACACATGGTATCTTTTTTAAACTCTCTTCTTTCTTTCTTTTATAAATGTGTTCCAAATTACAATCAAATTTAATTTAAGTAGTTATTGCAGGGGAGAAGATGCTATTAATATAAAACCAACAAAAAATTAAAGGTCCTTAATAGAGGAGGGGTAAGAACCATTTAAAAATGTCTAATTATGAGTATTCTTAGCATAGCTCATAATGTAATATTCTAAGTTAAGGAGTGACAGTAGAAAGAGTGTAAAGTAGGGACAGTCTAGGGGGAGATCTGGGGGAGAGGGAGAGGGTAATAAGGGGATACTGAGGGGTAAAGAAGATTAGGAGAAATGTGGAAGAGTGGGAATACTGGTGGCAGGGATGAATTTGTTAAAAGGTACTTGTATGAATGTGTGGAAATATCATCATAAAATCTCCGCATACTACAGATAAATGCTAACTGAAAAAATTGGCAAGAAAAGAATGGCACATTCATTTAGACAGTATGTGTATGTGTATCTGCATATGACTTTATATGTTCAGATAAGTTTATGATTTAACTCTAACTTCAACATGTGGTATACAGGAGAGATTGCAATGGTGTAACATTTTTAAACAATTAATTCATAGTTTAAAAAGTTAATACTAAGGGGGCCGGGTATTTGGCCTAGTTGTAGAGTGCTTGCCTAGTATGCACCAAGACCCAGGTTCAATTCCTCGGTACCACATGCATAGATAAAAGCCGGAAATGATGATGAGGTTCAAGTGGTAGCAATCTAGCCTTGAGAAAACCCAGGACAGTGCTCAGTCCCTGAGCTCAAGTGCAGGACTGGCCAAAAAAAAAAAAAAAAAGGTAATACCAGGAAGCTGAAACATGTTGTCATGAGGGAGGGAAGTCAAAGAGAGTGGGGCAGACACAAGGGGAGGAAAAAGGTGGGTGAATATAGTCATAATAATACACACACACACACACACACACACACACACACACACACACACGAAAATGGAGCCAAGTGATGAAGGGATGGGTGGGGCTGGAAGAAATGGGGGAGAATGATAGAAGGGATGAGATCAACTAAGATGTATTGTACTCATAATTTGATATATTGAATTAAAGTCCCTTTGTATAATAAAGATTAAAATGTTGTCATAAATACATACATACCTAACATCTCTATGGAAAAGGAGAAAATGTATGAATATAAACTAAACACGAGTCACGGACACTTCTCCATCCTTTACACATCTTCCTTTGGATGCTCACTCATATTTGAGGCAGGGTCTCACTGGGTACCTCACAGCTTAGTGTTGAATTTACATTGCCCCTGTCTCAGGCTCCTCAGTCCTGCAATTACAGGCACATGCTACCATGCCTATCACATACCTATATTTTTATTTAGTTTTATTGCTTAATAAAGACACTCAGAACACCCAAACCTTCCTCACAGAGGCACCATTTTTTGCTTTTAAATAGTTATGCTTTATATTTGCAGATGTTTTGGTATTTAGAAAATGCCTTGTAGGCAATGTAGGGAAGAAACAACTACGTTTTATTTCCAAGAGGTGAGCAAAGTAAGGATCACAAAAGTGGGGTAACTGTGCAAGGAAAAGTGATGCAATGGACAATAGGAGTCCAGGCATTTCTACTTCAGGTCACTGCTCCTGAGCCTAGCTGAGTGGTGGGTTCCCTTCTAAAACTGTCCTTGAAAAGTGCTTTCTGGGTGGTTCTGATGATCAATTATAATGAGGGACAACTTCTTAAGTTTCATTCCCAGAGAACTATCGAGTGTTTTGGCAATATCAGCACACTTCAGGTTATGCATTTCTTCTGAACATTTCCCTGTTGCCATTAGTTGTCAAGTCTGAATCTCCTAATAAGCAGATAGTTTACTAATAGTAGCTTGCCTTTTCTGCTTACCTTCTTTGCATAGGCTGGGTGGCCCACCCTGATGGTATTGACTAATTGTAAGGGAGATGAGGCTACCACCATCTCACACATTAGTGATACCTGTTCTAGGTGGGCCAACTCTGTTCACATTACAGCCCATCTGGTTCCATACCCAAGCAGCTACCACTAGAGTTGCAGCCCCTGCAGCAGGCAACCCCTGCCAGCGTTGCAGCTTCATGCCTGCCCATGGTTTTACCTTCTCAGGTTGTCTTTTGAACAAGATGAATAAAGTCCCATGGACAAGGCAGGGTTTACTGTGAAGAACTTGTTTCAAGACAGAAGTGTCTCAGTGGAAGGCCACTGCTATTCTGTCTTCAAATGGCTGGCTCTAGGGAGTTTTATATCCTGACCTGAGCTCTGATTGTTTGCCACCATGCAAATGAAGCATAGGACAACAGATCAATCAGAGAAGACCTGCTCAATCACTGGGCCTGAAGACCTGGAACTGCAGGTTTTAGGTGTGTCTCCACTATTCCCTTTCCACAAACTACGGGTATGCAGAACTAGGAGGGATGGAAGCAGGGCATTCTATTTTCTGTTGATTTGCAATAGCAGATGTTGCCTTTCCCTCCGTGTATCTTGGGTCTTACTGTGTGCAAGTTACTGAGTCTTTCTTGTCAATAAGACCAGCCATCCCTGTCTCACAATCGAAATTAGAAAAATCAATGTGTCACACCTAGCTTCCTTGAAGAGCAGCGCTGGAGTTCTGTCCTTCAATAGCAACGGTAACAGAAACTACTGACTGCACCTGCCATTTTTCCTCTGTCCCCCTCTGCCTCTGAAAGCCTGAAGAAGAGACACCTGGATTTGAAGACTCCGAAGTGGGCTCAGCTTGTCCATAATGCTAGTCAATAATGTGTATTGAACATTCATAATGAGGCTGGCATTGTGCCAGATTCCGGCTCCCAACTTCAGCCTGCAACTCCTGCCAGGACTCTTCTTATTGACCTTCTCTGTGTCATTCAAATTGTTTGTAAAATACCCAATCTTACCTGTCCAGAAAGCTATTATATTTTAATCTGAGGGATCATCCAATCACATCCTATCACATCACCCTATTAGAATGATCTGCATAGAACTTATCATTTATCTTTTCTTTCTTTCTTTTTTTTTTGTGGTGGCAGTCCTGGGGCTTGGACTCAGGACCTGGGCACTGTCCCTGAGCTTCTTTTACTCAAGAGTAGTGTTCTACCACTTGGATCACATCCCACTTCCAGCTTTTAGGGTGGTTGATCGGTGATAAGAGTCTCGTGGACTTTCTTGCCTGAACTGGCTTTGGATTGAGCTCGTCAGATCTTAGCCTCCTGAGTAGCTAGGATTATAGGTCTGCTGTCTTTGATTTGTGGTATGTATGTGCGTATTTGAGTGTGCATGTGTGTGTATATGTGTTACTGGGATTTGAATTTAGGACCTGTGCTCTTGCTTAGCATTCCCCTCCCCATAGACTGATGATTTCCCACTTGAGTCATGCCTCCAGTCTTGAACTTTGCTGCTTAAATGATTCTTAAACTTTGGGGAATATCAAAACAGTCTTGAAAGAAGCCCCTCATCTCCAAATATTGTGCTGGTTTAAGTGTGGGACGGGACTGAGTAGTCGCATTTAAAGTAAAGAATTCCCAAGTCATTCTCATGCTGCTAGTTTAATATCCCGAGATCCACTGCTCCAAAATCAGTCGCTTTACTTTTATTAAAAGAAGGTATCATGCTTCTCAATATTTGAAGTTTTATTCATATGTGAAGAGAACACATGAAAATACATTTTAAAATTGGAAAAATCTGAGGGGGTGAGGGGAAGGGAACCTTTATCCTTAACGTTGAATCAATCACTTTTTAGCCAGTGACTTGACATTTTCTAAGTCATTTCTCCTCCTCTCAGACTACTCCATTTCTGTATTTATAAAACGGTAATAATATCAACTTTTCAAAAACGAGAAGCTTTTTAAAAATAGATAATCTGTATCAGAACTGCCAGGAGATTTGTTTGTTTTTATAGAAAAGGAGATTTACCTGGCCAGCATCAGAGAACCCCCTGGATGCCACTTACCCATGGGGGAAAAGTACATACCCTGTACAGATGAGACTGCAAGTCCTGAGGAAAGCAGTGCTCACCTAGCCCTGAGGCAAATTTCCAAACCAAGCCCCAGCAATCACCAAGGAAAGGATAGTATTGTATCCTTTTGCTTCCCAACACAGCTCGGACACAGAAACATCTGTGTAGCTTCAGGAAAGATACCTTGGCCTCACACATGCCTAGGTGGGGTGTGGGGATCTCTCAGTGGGTTTTATTCTCCATGAGTGAACTTAGATGAGAATTTTCCTTCTCCTCTCTGCAGCATCCCTGCCGTGGTGAGTGAAATGTGTGATGCCCTGACTTCTGGCACATTCTGTATGCTGCAAAGCTTGATTGCATTGGGGATATTAAATTCCCATGCAATGAGTACTCTATCACAGGACAAATGAGAGTGTCAGGGCAGGCTTTTTAAGGCCCTGTGTTATTATGTTGAATGATAAACTGCTTGTAAGTGATTAAATTGTCTCTGCAGGCCTAGGCCCTTGCTTCTTTTGCTTTTCAAATGATGCCATCTATCTTTGCATTATTTCTGTTTTTGTTTTCCTTCACAGAAGGGAAGGCCCACACCTAGTAAAGTACTACATGGCCCTTCTGAATGAGATACTTCAAGTTTTCTTTTCCTAGTCAAGCAGAACGAGATCAAAATCTCATGCAAGGATGTGGTAAGAAATTGAGCAGCTATAAATAAGCTTGGTTTGAATATCTGATTTTGAGGTTTTTATCTTATTTTATTTTATTTTTATCACAAGGAAAAAGCTAGCTGAGGGAAGTGAAACAGTGAAGCAGGCTGAGTATGCAGATCAATGGTGTCAGGGCCTCTGTTGCTTTCTTTGTGGCTTTTGTTTGGCTCTTGTTTTCTTTTCAGAATGATAGGCCAAATGATAAGGTGATTTAATTGATAAAAAAAATTGGTCAGACTTGTTCCCTGAGCTCTCTAGTGTTTGTAGTTTTTTGAAGCCATTATTATTATCATTCTTGACTTGCAAGTAATTTGGTCTGAGGAATACTGGTCTCAGAACAAGTTTCATTGGATTCACATATGAGCATTAAATGACTTTTAATGGCTCCATAAAGAGGGAGTTAGAGAGTACAGATTGTAGAGATGTTGGCCAAGTCGATTCCATAACTGAATCTGTATATCTTGGCACTAGATCTGATATTGGCTGTAGGTGGGTTGAGAAGGAAAGATGTTAGCTTTGTAATAGGCTTTTATTTTCATAATTTTGAATATCTGGAGATGATATCAAATTTTCATCAGCTACTGTGAGCACTATTGTGTCATACTTCATTTTCGCAGAAACATATTTTAGGTTTGCTTGTCTATGTGTGTATGTGTGTGTGGGTGTGTTTGTTTATGTGTGTGTCTGTGTGTGTGTATGTGTGCGTCCACTCACATACATGTGTGACAGTTCTAGGATTTAAACTCAGGGCTTTTCATGTTTGCTTAATTTTTTCAATCAAGGCTGTTGCTCTATCATTGAGCCACAGTTTCACTTCCAGATTTTTTGCTAGTTAATTGGAGATGAGAGTCTCATGGACTTTCCTGCCTGGCTGGTTTGGAAGGATGATCCTCAGATCTCAGCCTCCTGAGTAGCTAGAATGTGCCTGGTTCTTTATTTCTTTATTTTTATTATTTGAAGGAAAAGTGTTTGGAAGCAGCAAAAGTATTTTCTTCTTTCATGTGAGTTTCTGTACATTATCATCATATTCTGTGGTCAAAGCACACCTTTCAGAACTGGATGTTCATATTGTATTTTTTCTGTCTTATTTGCTCAGGAACTGCAAGGTAAACATCCATCACTATTGACTTAGATTTTCAGATGGAGTCTAAATACTTGGGCCAACAAAATTTGTGGTGCTTATAGTTCAAAAAGAACTATTAGAAAATATAATTTTTAGTTACTGTGTTCTTTGTTCTTTGGGATTCACACATTTTCAAACTAACTTAATGTCTCACATTCCCCCAACAGGTATATCTCTAGAATTTATTTGGTTCCCAAGAAAAGTAGAAATAAGAGGACTTTTTTGTTTCAAGTAGCTTTCTAGAGAGAAAAAATTATAGCAGCTAAATCCAAGCTATGTTGAATTAAAATGATGTGGAATTTCAACTAATGAACCAGCTTTTCTACTTAGCCACATTTCACGAAGCTCCAGTTTTCTCACTATTTGTTTGAGATTACTGAAAGCATTATATTGCTGCTGTATTTCTATAGTTCCACATTCCTCTTCTTATAAATCTGATAATAGATGCATTATGAAGTTACTGAAAAACATCAGATCTAGCTATCCTACCCATGCTGTACAATATCGCCCCCAAGTGGTAGTCCTGGACATGGCAGGGCCCACTGAAGATAGAAGAAAAGAGACCTTAGCAGCCATCAGAGTGTTAGAAATTGGAGCTAGCCATCATTTTTTTTTTATTTAAAAAAATCATAGAGAGTTTGAGCTTAGAAAAGGACTAAACACATCAACAGATAAATATATAAAGTATTGTGAATACTCTAAGGTAGGTAGAAATAAGTTGCTTACTGGAGAATCTTGGAAAGATACCAAAGGGAACAGGTGAATGAATTTATCTTGAAGGATAAGTAGACTGTGCCTCTATGTGTATATGGGATTATGGGAAAGAGAGTTTCCACCGAATGGATAGCAGGTACCAAGATATGGAATGTAAAAGAGGCTAAGTTAGCCAAGTGCTAGTGGCTCACACCTATAATCCAAGCTTCCCCAGAGGCTGAGCTTTGAGGATCACAGTTTGAAGCCAGACTAGACAGGAATGTCTACCAGTCTCTTTCTCTCTCTCTTTTTCTAGTGTTGGGATAACATATAGAGGGGTTACAGTTATATTCGACAGGTAGTAGGTGCATTATTTCTTGCACATTGATACCCCTTCTCATGTTTTTGTCCCTGTTTCCCTCCCCCAACCTCTTCCCAATCATCTTGCTTTCCCCCCTTCCCTTTATTATTTCAAATAAACAAATAATAGTGTATACAATATACCAGGTAATCAAGTCAGATATCGTACAATATGAGATAACTGATAAAGGTAAAAAAAAGAAAAGAGAAATCACATAGTACATTAAGAACAACAATCACATAAGGTAAGTCCACCAGTCGCTTATCTGCAATAAACGACTCAAAAAGCCAGAGGTGGCTCTGTGATTCAAGTGATTGAGTGCAAGCCTTGAGTAGAAGAAGCTCTGGGACAGTGGCCAGGCCCTGAGTTCAAGTCCCAGAATTAGCACAAAAAATGGCATAGGGTAGGACATGATAAGATGTTTGAAAGTGGTAGAAAAGCTTATGAAGTGGATTGGTGAGAGTAGTGGCTTGGTCCAGACTCCCTGGAATCTTACTTGACCACACAAAATTTTAGACTCTATCCTATAGGGAAAGAAAGGATATCAAAAAGTGTTGCAGTGCTAGCTTTCAAAGGGAGGAATATAATCGCTGTCATCATTTCCTTGTTAAAAATTTCTTTTGGTAATATTGGAATTGTACTGAGGATTGAACTCAGGATCTTGTACTCGCTAGGAAGGTGCTTCACCACTCGAACCAGGCCTTCTACCCCACTTTTTGCTTTGCTTATCTTCAAAGTTACTTTTGGTTACTTTCAATTCATGTTCCAAGTGGCTTGGGTTGAGATCCTCCTACTTGTACTTCTTTGTGTCGTTGTGAATGGCAGGCATGTGCCATTGTGCCCAACCATTGTTTGTGATTGGATCTCATAAACTCTTATGCCTTGGCTGGTGTGGAGTCACAATACCCCGCTCTCTGCCTACTGAGAGGCTAGGATTACAGACTAACCACCATGCCTGGCATTAAAGGCAGTTTTGAGGATTCCTTTGGTGGAGAAAAGACTGAATCAGGATTATCTGATTCAGTTTTCCTTCCTGGAGGCTGGTGTGTCCTATTTTTGGCTCAAAAAGTAAGGTCATTATGTAGAAACAGCCACTGTGCTTGTGGTAGATTATTAAAAATGTTGTACCTAATGTTGTATATCTGCCAAGTAAAATGGAAAATTATGGTAATTACCCGGATTTTTCTGGAAAACAAAAATTGATTTGAAATACCCACATAAAGAATTTTAGAATGTGAAATACCTAGATCATTAAGTAATCCCATTAACCCTTCCCCTCCCCCATGCTATTTATAACTTTAATTTGGCTTGATAAGGGCTCAGGAACATTCTTTTATAATTAGATAATTTCAACATTATGTTATTCTGTGACATCTTCAAGGATCAGAAAGTCATTACTGTATAGGAGGAGAAAATGAAATGATAGGAAAACATTGTATTCTGAAAAGGAAATAAAATTAGGAGAGGAAATATTAGAAAATTTTAGGGACTTAAAAAACTTGCATTCTTGTATTTCTTTTTTCTGGTATGTGAAGATTGCTATTTTCAAATTAGTATAGATGATTTGTTTTTCATGTCTTTTGGAAACTGTGGTGGTCTTTACCAGAGGCATTTGATTCCTCTTATTATACCCTCTTTGCTTTATATCATCTGCCCTTTTGGTTTGCTGACTTAGTATTTCTAATTGTTTTTTGCATGCTATTGACAAATTTTCCCAGTAGGGAAAAAGTCACTAACAGAATCTGCTTTTTTTTTTCTTCTTTTTTTAAGATGACATCTAGTCAGTGGCTCAAGCCTGTACTCTTCTTCTTAGCTCTTCAGGAGTCTGAAATCGAAGTCTCCTGCTTCAAAGCCAGCCCAGTCATGAAAGTCTGTGAGACTCTTATATCCATCTAGCCACCAAAAGCCCAAACTAGATTGTGGCCCAAGTGACAGAGCACTAGCTTTGAGTGCCAAAGCTCAGGATCAGTGTACAGGAATTGAGTTTAAGCACAAAGACTGATCCTCCCCCCCCCACACACACACAATGAGAAGAGAAGAATATACCTGGATTTGAGTCCTAAAACAAACCCTCAAATATTGAATTATCAAGATGGAACAATTTTAGCCAGGCCTTAGGGAGTCACATCTATAATTCTAGCTACTCAGGAAGTTGAGAGCTGAAGATCATGGTTTTGAAGCCAGTTTAGCCAGAAAAGTTTCAGTGGCCTTTATTTCCAATTACCATCAAAAAGCCAGAAGTGGAGATGTGACTCAAGTGGTACAACACTAACCTTGAAAAAAAATGTTGAGCGAGCCTGATGGTGGTGGTCACACCTGCAATCCTAGCTACTCAGAATGCTCACATCTGAGAATCTCAGTTTGAAGCTAGCCTCAACAGGATAGTGAGATTCTCATCTCCAATAAATTACTCATAAAAGGCTAAGGTTGGTGCTGTGGGTCAAATGGTAGAGGGCCAGCCTTGAGTACAGAGGCTGAGTGCAGTGCACGTGCCCTACTTCAAGTCCCGGGACCAACAAAACTAAAACATGGAAAGCAGCTGAGGCCCAGAGTTCAAGTCCCAGTACACACACACCACACACACACACACACACACACACACACACACACACACACACACACGGATTTATTCACAATGCATGTTTATTTATTTGTATCTAGTATTATTGACAGTAGACTCAGTACTCAACAATGACAGAAGTGCAGCTTAGACCTAGATTATCACCCCGGTAGGGCTAAACTTCTCCAGTGTCATGTCCCAACATTCCCCAGAGAGGAAAGGGGTGCAGATCAGATGCAATCTCTGCCATCATCATCAGTGGAACCCATGATTTTGCCTTCACCATATTTTCACACAGCTTTCCATCATTTCCTGTTTGCTGCATCTTCCACCAAGCTAATAAAGCCCTTGTTTGTTATGCATGACCTGCTTCCCAGTGTGACTGACAATAACCAGAGCATTTTATGTCTGCCATGCCATTTTCAACCTGCTGCTAGCCTCTCCTTCCTATTCCAGAAAACCATTTCTTGTTCCGTGCAACAGAAGGGAAGGTAAATTGGCCCTATAAAATACTGCCAGATTAGAAAGTGGGAAGGGGCTGAGAAGATGTCTGCGAGAAAATACAAATAAGAATATTATCCATGCGCACAAAGCATGCCTTCACCCCTGCACATGTGGGTAAGGCAATGTCTCTGGAACACAGAATTACAATGAACTGGAAGAGTTATTCCTATAAGGCAGTGAGGCCAATGGATGGAATAAACAGTCAACTTGTGTTTATTCATTTATTCTGTGTCCAGAAATTTGGTGCTTCAAAGTATCTCTTAAACTAGGTACCAGTGGCTCACATCTATAATCCTAGCTACTCAGGAGGCTGAGATCTGGTTGAAACCAGCACACTCACGAAAGTCTTTGAGACTCCTATCTCCAAGTACCAATCAAAAAAATACGAAAGTAGAGCTGTGCCTCAAGTTGTAGAGAACAATAAAAGCTCAGGGACAATGGTCAGGCCAGAAGCTCAAACTAGAACCAGCACAGCATGCATATGCGCGTGTGTACATGTGCACGCACGCATGCATACATACATGCACACGCGCACGTGTGCGCACGCTCAGACACACACACACACACACACACACACACAGAGTCTTTTTTATCAAGTCCTAGTTAGTAAAATAGTGTTAAGAACATCCAGGAATAGAGGGTCTTTATGCATGATTTTTCTGCCGAAAACAAACTATCACAAGAAATATGTCCAAACTATAGATAATTCCATAAATCACACAAGTACAGCTAGCTGTGGAAGGGCCATGAGGTGCTGGTACAGCCACATTTGACTGATGGTTTGTTCTGGAAGTTTTGCCCAGTCTAGCAAAACAATTTACTGTGACTTTAAGATCACATTTTCCCTAGCAAGAGCTGTCACTCATGAATCAGAGCTGCCTGGTTTCCAGGAAGGCCACCAGCAGCAGTGAACTGACTTGCAAAACAATTTGCATAGGTTTTTATTCCCCAGTGAGATTCCCAATGTTTTCTTTTGTTCTTTAGACATCTTGAAAGCCATCTCAGACTGCATGCATTCTAAATGGCAATTCCAATCATGCTACTAGTCTCAAATAAAACCTTTATGCTTAGAGATTTGTTTCTGTCTATTTAATATTGACACTGTGTTCTACTGCACACAATGTGATTGATTTCCTAACGATGCTCAAAAGCAGGGATTTCATTCCCAATGTATTGTGACTACCTGAGAAGATGAGCTCTGAAAAACTGCACAATTTTCTTGTGTGCATTGTGTGTGTATGTGTGTGTTTGTGTGTGTTTTCTTACCAGTAACATTATCATAGTGTGCTAGGCTGGAAACCTAGGCCAGTCTGATGGCAATGTGTCTTTTCCATGATTCTTCAAATGCTTGAAGAATCGGTTGAGTGCCTCCTCATAAGAAATGCTTTCTTTATTGTTAGTCTTGATATACATTCCAAGGTAGCCTTGAACATGGGAGTTCTACCTGCCTCAGCTTCTTGAGATCTAGAATTACAGGTGTGTATGTACCACTATGCTTAATCAAAGCTTTTTCTTAAGTCAACTGCAGAGAGAACAGAGTTCCAGGTGTTTGTACACTGGGTTATGGATTATAGATCTTTACCTTGGATGTGATATTCCCAGCTGGATATATGATTTCACTATCCTTTACATATTTAAATGAGTATGCCATGTATTTCAGGATGTATATTATTATTTAGAGAGGGAGTTACAGAAAAAATTCTAGCATGTTAACCTCTTTTTAGATAAGAAGCAGGAAGTGTGATGAAGACCACTTTCTTCCTCAAGGGTGCCAAGAAAAGTGAGAATCTTTTTCTTAATTTTATTTCTCTTGGTCCTTCCCAAAATAACTCCCTAAATGTGAAACTCTTAGTAGCAGTAGTAGCTAATCTCCAGTAGCAAGTTCCAAGTCTTCAGTGATTGTTGATTCTTTAACTACGTTCTGTGTGTGTGTGTGTGTGTATGTGTGTGTGTGTGTGTGTGTGTGTGCTTGAACCCAAGGCTCAAGGCTTCATTCTCTCCTTTAGCTTTTTCACTCACAACACTTTACTGCTTGAGCCACATCTCTACCTAAGGCTTTGGGCTGGTTAATTGGAAATAAGAGTCTCATATACTTTTGTGTTCTGGTTTCAAACAGGACAGAATGTTCTTCAGATCTCAGGTATTCTGAGTAGCTAGGATTGTAGATATGAGCTATTGATACCTGTCATGTTAACCTTTTAAATTTCTTCTGGGGGTTGTGATGTTTAAATAGCTCGGGGCTTCCAGCTCCACATTTGGAAAAGAGCCAAAGCAGGTATCTTGCTGAACTTCTTAGTTTCTTTCATTGTCAAAGATCTTGGAGGTAGGCTTAAGTAAGCCAGACTGTCATAGCAGGGCACATACAAACTCATTTGCATGCCTTTTCAATTTCTGCTTGGCCTCCAGGAGTTATGCTCTGGGGGACTAAGCCAATGCACAATTTATTGCTATATGCCAGCTGTAGAGTGTCGATGGCATCTCTGAGAGGAGTTGCCAGTCCATATGACGTTGATCTATAGGGAGAGATGATTACATAAATGTGAATAAGAGATGCTGCTGTGACAATAATTACAAGGCAATCGAGATAGTGGACGAAATGACAACAAACTCTCATTTGACTTTTGCTTTTACATCCCACTGAAAACTGTGCATTCGGCATGACCAAAGACCTGCTTGACTATAAGGTTGTCTTTCTGCCTTAACTTGCCACAATCTAGGATCAATATGCAGGGTGGAATTGCCTTATTTGAGAAAACCCTCCTACTTTGGCTAAAACAAGACTTCCCTTTCTCTTCTCTGTTTTTCAGTTGCATTTTCACCATATTTCCCTTTTCAGCTGACATCTGGAATTTTCCTGGACTCTGTCTGGGAACTCCTTTTGTTCTCTAGTCAAATCATTTTCCACACCCATGACTCTAAATTTGATGTTTACAATGCTGATGACTAAATTTCTACTTGGAAGCTGGCTTATTCTTTGGATTTCATGCCCACACATGGGTGAGATCAAGTTGGTGTTTCACTTAATCGTGTCATAGCTTCTATAAAATAGAGCATCAAAATTTGAATTGCCTATTTTTTGTGTTCTATTCCTTGTCTTTCCTAATTTTCAAGTAACCATCTTCCAAAGAGTTAGCTGAGACTTCACCTCTACTTTTATAAGTAAACAATGAGGAGCCAGTCTTCTTTCATTTTCTTAATATGCTGTAAATTATTCTAAGTGTTTATGTCAGCACAGTTTTTTATGGTTATAAATCCCATAAGCGTTAGCTAGGAATTCAGAAGCCAAACAAGAATAAACCATTGTTACTGCTTAGCAGTATTCTGGAAATCCCAACCAACACAGGAGGAACACTAAAAGTATAATTGCAATTATTGCCATTCTTTACTGAAAATGCTTTTGTTCCAGAAAAAATGCTTACAACTAATAGTTCACTAAAATATTTAGAACAATATAACCACTAAAAACAATGTATGTTAAAAAGCTAAAAGTACTTCTGTGATGTTAACATTCATGAAATGAATATGAAAATAGCCAAGATTACCCATGGGGAAAACTGTAATAAAATTATAATTCAATGGAAAGACAAAAATTGAAAGATAGAATTTAACTTAAAATAGCTAGAAATATTAGGGCAACATTATGGTTAACATTTGATTAGAATTATTGTTATAAATATGGTACATTAAATTATGATAGTGTATGCTAAAACAGACTTTAAAAATATTAGTAAGCCAAACAACTCAAAGACTTGTAATACTAGTACATAAATGTAAGACAAATCATGGAGTGTAACATGACATTTCACCTGTGTCTATGTCCATTTGTTTTGAGATAGGGTCTCTATGTAGACTGGACTAGCCTCTCTAGCAAACACCCTGTCTTATTCTCTTGAATGCTGGGATTACAGGTGCCTGTCATCACACTGGACATCTATGTGTGTGTGTTTGTCATTTTGTCTACCTACCTACCTCCCCACCCACCCTGATTTCTAAAGGGGAGGTTGATTCACCTGGAGCTGTCTACTGCTATACCACCGTGGATGCACCTAATCTCATCTGATTCACCTGGAGCCAGAAGGATTTCAGCTTCTGCTAAGAAAAAAATTCTGACAGCACTTGGAGAAGCAGGGCCTCAAATAATGTCATAGATTTTTATGGAGAAGCTCACTTGAATAAGTTTCAGAAATACTTGCTTTTTGATTATTGAGAAAAGTTTCTTTGAGAGCTAAACATATTGCTACCTACATCTCTCTGCCCATTGCTAGGTATTAGAGTGGATAACTCTTTACTTTAGGGATTAGAATGAATACAAGTTTGAACTTTCAATAGGATTCCTTCCCCTATCTACTGTCATATGCTCCTTTCCCTCTATCTGGTACAAGAGTCCCGAGGTAGTTTTACAGAGAAGATGGAGGTCACTAATCCATCAGTGTATTTTTACTACCACGTCCATAGAAAATGAGAGCAATGCTTTTATTTTCTGTCTCTCATCCTTGAAGGGTACAGGTACTTGAACTCAGGGCCTTGAAGTAAACTATTTTATTTTATTTTGAACTAATAGCTGCCCACAGAGATTTTGTACATTGAAATGATGATAAATAGTTGTACAATATGCAATGATGAAACCATGTGGCAAGTATGCCACTCACCCTATGCTGTACATGTCATGTAGAATTATAATTTCCCAGTTTTACATGGGCTTTGCTGACTGATTTCCTGTGGTTCTATGTATATCAGAACCCTGAGACATAGGCCAATTAGCTGTTAGTGCTCAAGGTCAGGAGCTTTCTTATTCAAGTACAGTGGTATTGTCAGCTCTTCCAGAAAGGAGAGGGTTCGCTCTCTTATTTATATAAGAATTAGAAACAGACAATAGGAAAAAAATACTTCGAGCTGTCTTTCAGTTTTGACTATGCACTAAAATTTCTAGCAATATGTCTCACACGTAAAGAACAGACCATAGAACTTGGAAGAATACAATGGAAGTCTAAGAAATCCATTAAACACAAGTTGCTGTAGGTGTTTATTAGATGATGAAGAGAATCAAATTAGGGAAGATCTATTTCTTTTTCTTTTTGTACAGCTCTTTTCTATACCCTTCCTCCCTGCTCCCTGCAAGGCTGAACAAAGGAAATAGAGAAAGTGTGAATAATAATGTTTGGGTATCTATCTACATATCTTGAGGTACCCCAAAAGATGATAATAAGATATTAGAAACACATTTGTGACAGAAATCTCAAAATGTAAATGAAATGGCTATATTTTTAGAAAATTACCATGTACTAAACTGAGCATAAAAGGTAGAAAATATGAGTGGTTATATAATAAAGAGCAAAACTGAAAAGATAATTTAAAAACTTTTTATAGGGAAAATGTGCCATCATGGGTTAATTATTGAGTTCTGTCAAACTTTGGAGATACAAATAACTAGTCTTTCACTAGAGTTTCCTTAATTTATTTTCGGAGTTCATCATGACTTTTAAAACAGATCTCAGGAAGGACACACTAAAGAAATGAAAGTGTAGGTGAATATCTATAAATGTAGATGAAAATATCCTATACAAAATATTAGCAAATCTAATATAGCAGTAAATTTAAAACAATGTACTAACAAGTTAAGTTTCTTATAGGAATATGATTTTGATAGACAAATTGAATAACATTTATTAGCTTTACAGAGCAAAAATAGAGAAATGCATATCTTAATTTTAATAGATAAACAGATTTTTGTCAGAATTTAGGATGTATTTTTGTCCTTAATTGGGCCTTGACTCCATATTTGAAGTCTTTTTTTTTATTTTTCCCCAATTTTTATTTAGCTTTCTCTAAGTATTTTCTTTTTATATTAATGCTACAATTTGACATTATGTCAGACTTACAATGAAGTTGTACAAATGATTTTTTTTTCCAGTCCTGGGCTTGAGCTCAGGGCCTGCGCACTGTGCTTGGGCTTTCTCAAGGCTAGAGCTTTACCACTTGAGCCTCAGCACCACTTCCAGCTTTTTTTTTCCCTATGTATGTGGTACCGAGGAATTGAACCCGGGTCTTCGTGCTAGGCACGAAGTGGCTGGTATTCTACCTACTGAGCCATGCCTCCAATTCCTAAATATCTTAATTTCTTTCTTTCTTTTTTATTTCTGAGTTCAGTCTTAGTGACTGAACTCAGAGCCCTGTGCTTGCAATATAGATACTCTATCACTTTTTCATTTTTTTAAAAAAAAATATTGTCAGTCACAGGGCTTGAATTTAGGGCCTGGGTGCTGTCACTGAGTTTTTCTGCTCAAGGTTAGTGTTTTTACCACTTTGACTGAAATTTCTGGTGGTTAATTGGAGATGAAATTATCACAAACATTTCTGGCTGTGATCTTCAGGTCTCAGTCTTCTGAGTAACTAGGAATATAGGTGTGAGACCCCAGTTCCTGGCTGCACAGGTTATTTTCAAGATAGGGTTTCACTTAATGCCTGAGCCAGTAATTTTTCCTGTTTGTGTTTCCTTTTGTTGCAGAAGATGACTGGCCAGCTCACTAGGCCCAGCCATGGTATTTCTGCTATAGCTTGAGTGACAGACTTGAGTCACAATACCTGGCTGAAATTCATTTTGCCACAAAGTTAAGGAATACCGTGCAACACAGAGGTAGAATGGAATTCCCTTATTTGATAAATGGTCTTTAATAAACATTTGCAGCATATGTTGCTTAATATGCATTTGTGTCTAAAATTGAGACTTTACAAGATCTTCCCTTCAATTTGTTAATAAGACATGGTTGCTCACTGCCACTACATTTATGCAACATATTTTCCCAGAGGTCCTCTTTAGTACAATAAGGAAATGTGCAAACAAATGAATACCAAAACAGCAATAAAACTAAATAAAGCTTGTATGAATTTGAAAGAACAAAACTAGTTTTAATTATTGGATGATATGATGTTGGATGTAGAAGAGACGGTGTACAGAAAAGCAACTATAAAGCCAGGTGCCAGTGGCTGACAGGTGGCGGAGATCTGAGGATCACTATTCAAAGCTAGTCAGGGTGCATGGAAGTCCATGAGACTCTTATCTCCAATTAACCACTAGAAAATATGAAGTGATGCATTGCTCAGGAGGTAGAGAACTAGCCTTTAGCTGAAGAGCTCAGGGGCAGCACCCAAGCCCAGAGTTTAAACCCCTGACTAACAAAAATAAAAACAGTAACAACAACAAAAAATGAAACAACTATAATTTATAAAGTAGGCTAGCAAGATAACTCTAAATGCATGCAAAATAATTGTTTTGTGTTGTAGTCATTCAAGAAATTTATGTTTATATAACTTACAATAGGATTAAGAGATCATATAGGTAGAGATAAAATTTTAGAAAAAGCTACATTTTATTCCGCATACATGGCACAAAAAGCAATAGCCAGAAGAAAAAGATTGGTAAGGTTGATTTTACTAAAAATAAAAATTGATAAACATCATTACACATAATTCACAACTGTGAAAAAGCAACCAGAGGGTGGCAGAAGATATTTGCCACAAATGTAAGCAGTTGAGTATGTATGAATTCTTACAAATTAATCAGTCAATCAATCAATAAGGTAACAGAAATACAGGCAAAGGATTGATTTCACAACTGAGAGAATCCAAATGACAACTGTATAAATAGACACATAAAGAATTGTTCAATATCTCTAATTTCAAGAAAATAAACAGTAACAGATGTTGGTGAGGGTATGACCACAGTTAAGAATGAAGGAAGAGGTAAGTAGGGGAAGGATAAGTGAGAATGTCATAATCCGCTGTTGGTGGGAATTTAAACTAGTTCAAACAGGAAAGTAGTATGGAGGCTCCTCATAATTAAAGAGAGGATTAGCAATTCTACTCCTGGGATACAAACCAGGATACAGTAAAGCTACCAGTACAATCATGACCACTGCACCACTGTTTACCATAGTCAAGGTATGGAATCAGTGCAGATGCTCCTCCATGGAGGGTCAAGAAAATGTGCTATATATAAACAATCGAATTGTATTCATCCATAGAAAGAATGTTATTTTACCAAGTAAAAGGAAATACAAAACACCTGGAGAAAATTATGTTAACTGAGTAACTCTCAGGCCTAGAGAGACAAAGGATGCATGTTTTCCCTTCTATGTGCGAGCTAGATTTAGCTTACAAACTCATAAGTAAGTGCATTGTGTACTATGCAAGTGCATACAAATATATTAACTGAAACATAGTACGTGCAAAGGAGATCTCAAATAGTGTAATTCTTCAGGAAGGGAAAATAAAAGTTTTGCAAAATAAAACAGGAGCAGGTACTGAAAAAGTGTGGAGTGAAGTCAAGGGGAAATGGATAGACAAAAGATGAGATAAGGGAAAAATGCAGTTATGAACACAATCTATATCCAACCAAATTAAGAAGAACGAAAGGCTTTATCTTGTGTGATTATTGTTGTTAATGTACTATGTTATTTCTCTGCTCTTCTTTTATTCTTATGGTTAACCTCTTATTGTTACTGTATCTGACTCTGTTACCTGGTATATTGTATATACATTTATTTGTTTATTTGAAATAGGGAAAGGAAGGGGGGAAACAAGAAAATTGGGAGATGGTGGGGGAGAAAATGGGGACAAAAACATGAGCAGGGTATCAATGTGTGAGCATTAATGAGCCTACTATCTGATGAATATAATTGCAATCCCTCTATACATTATCCTGACAATTAAAAAAAAGAAAAATGAAGGAAGGGGTGAGTAGGGAGGGATGAATGAGAATGTTGTGAGGGTGACATTTGATCAAGATATATTGATTTCATAAACTTAAATGACAACTCCTTTGTACAACTACTTAAATGTAATTAACAAACAAACAAATAACAAATACATAGATAGAAAGAAAAATAAAATGTCATCCAAGCTTATTGGGAACCAGGAGTATGTCAAGATTTTGCATGAGAAGCCCTTGGCTGTCCCAGAGATTAGAGAACATTGAAAAGCCTCAGGATACAAAGAGAAGAATGTGGAACAGTGGAGGCCTTCACAAAGTAGTAGAAGCATACATGGAGAGACACATGTTGGAAAAATATTTTGCTTTTATGTTAAATGCATAATTAGAATTTCTTCTCTCTGTAATTTGGTTTCTTACTAGAATCCATGCTAGAAGAGTAGGCATGGAAATTCAGTGATGGACAAAATGGTTCCAAAAGAGATTCTGTCCAAACACTCTTCTATAATAAGATAAAGAGACAACATTGCTTATTCATGTAAAAGCAATAGAAGGGCATCCAGCAAAGAACTAACAAACCACAGCTCTATATGCAGAATACATGAAAAGATGCCTAGGTTGGCCTCAAACAAGAGCCGTTTTGATCTCTGCTTTCTTAGTACCTAGGATTACTCTGCTTGGCAACTTTAGTGTTTTCACCTTGGTGGCATTGATGCAGAGAGAGAGAGAGAAAGAGAGAGAGAGAGAGAGAGAGAGAGAGAGAGAGAGAGAGAGAGAGAGAGAGAGAGAGAGAGAGAGAGAGAGAAAGAGCCACTGTACTAAAATTACATATACTTTGTAAAATGTTATGATTTGAAAATAATAGGTCATATTTCATATTCTTTACTACATTTGTATCTTACAACTAAAACATACTTCTATGTGTGCAAGGTATAGAAGTCTTAAGGTGTGAGAAGTCCATTCTGTGGGAAGTAGGGGATAGGAAAGGCTGCTTAGAGATTTCCTTGAAGCTAAGGGATTTTTTGTTGTTGTTTTTTCCTGCTCCTGTAGCTTGATTTCAGGGCCTGAGCACTGGCCTTGGGCTTTCTCAAGGCTAGAGCTCTACCACTTCCAGCTTTTTCTATGTATGTGGTACTGAGGAATCAAACCCAGTGCTTCATGCACACTAGGCAAGCACTCTACCACTAGGCCACACTCCTGGGCCCGGAGCTGAGATTTTTGACAGGGTTTAAAGAGCTGGAAAATTGCCTCAGTGTTGAATCACAGTCACAAATGCTTTCTCTTGTATTCAGAATATCCAGACTAGGGCTGATGTGGTATGCATGTATGAAATACCAGCTACTCAGGAGGCATAAGTAGAAGGATCAGGATCTGGAGACAGACCCCAGAGAAATAGCTCAAAACAGTTTTGGAAAAGCTAAAGCAATATGGGGCTGAGACTGTGGCTTAGGTGGTAGAGTAATTGCCACGTAAGTTCAAGGCTCTGAGTTCAATATCCAGCCTGGGGATGTTAGCTCCTCTTGGTTTTACACAGAAGTGCTAATTGGGGGTGGAAAGATGCTAGTAGACAAAACAAAGCAACAACCAACTAATGAGAGTGGCATAGGCAATAGATAATGTAGTAACATGGTCTTTGAGCCTAATATTTCTGGTTCATTCAATTGTAATTCATTTGGCCATTAAATAATTTCTGAGCACCCACATACAGAGTCAAGTCATTGTGGATGTGGGGTATACTACACAAGGCAAGGGGGGGCCCCTTAACACATTCATACATTATCTCTTTTAGATGTCTATTTACTTTCCAGAGTAGGTGGAATGATTTGGGCTTATTGCAGCACTGTAGATTTTTGATTCCTGACTATTTTCTCTACATTTCTCAACTATTTTCTCTACTATTTTCTCAACCATTTGTAGTCTCCAATGTAAGGCCTGTATAGGTTTCTCTAATTCAAGAACATTCTTTCTGGGGCTTTATATCTTATTCCACCTCCAAGGCTAAGCTGAGCTTTGCCAGTTCTGTTAGTTTTAAAGGGAGTAAGCCAGTAAAACAAAACAACAACAACAACCCCCCTGACTTACCTATGTAAGCACTTAGGCTTTGACACTTCAGAGTCTTTCAGATTTTTACTGTAATTTCCACAAAGTTCATCTGAATCATAGTTGAGAAGAGAAAATACAATTGTAATGGCTTTCTTCACATTTCAAAAAGTGGTGGAAAATAAAGTGAATGTAAACCTTTAGGATCTCTCTGAAATAGCTGCAGTTTCAAACTGGAGACATGTTCCTTTTTATTTCTAAAAACTGGAGAATATTTACATTTTGTGTAACCCTCACAAACTTTATCCTGAAATGGTCTAACGTATGTTGCATTGATCATTTTATTAGATTGCCCTGAATAAGACTATAGGATGGAATTCCTGAACAGAAGTTATTTTTGATTTATTGTATACACAGAGTCATTCACTATAGACATTTTGGGAAATGACAGACCATTTATGTAATTAATGTATCTCAGCTCTTACACAGATTTTGTAGAACTGAACAATTCCCACCTTTGAGTGACACAATAGCGATACTGCTGTCATAGAACAATGCCTTGCTAGGATGTTTTTAGGGAGGCCGGTGTTCTGTATAATAGTAGGCTGCAATGTTACAATTCTTAATTTCTTATCCCACTGAACTTGCCAGTATTTGATTGACAAGGTAATCAGTTTACTCAGGTTTCACAGACTTGTTTCCTAAAGTTTATGAATACTCATATAAGGCCAGATGAATGGATTATGAATAGTAATTTCTGAAGAATTTGTATTGTTTTTTAACCTCCCAACATTTTTTTGTAATTAATAGAAGGGTTACAGATATATTCCCTAGATAGAAGGTGCATTTACTTCACACACATTGATACCCCTTCTCCTAAGAATCTGTCTTTCTAATATCTATGTTTTCTTAGCATTCTCTTAAAAGGAAGATATAACTCCAGCTCAAAAATAAATACCCTACTTTGAAGAGGTTCTAAACATGCTAGATAATCCAAAAAGTATTTACCCAATTACTATATCCCATCTACTTCAGGTTTCACAAGAATAAACAGTACAGAAAGTTAAGGTTCTTGTCCTCAGCTCCCCATGAGGAGCTGAGGACTCAGAGACATAACCTGTCAAGGACAACATAGCCATAGATATTATGAGAGATGGCAGAGGAGAATTCTAAGTAAGACATCTGACTTAGGAAGCAAACTGAAGAGGTTCCTGGGCAGAAGTGACCTGAAATAAGAGTTGAGAAGCATGTAAGGGTGTAAAGTTGGATGGCTGGTTGTAATGAAGTAGGCCCAGGTTACAAGAGAGTATTGGTAAGTCAGGGTGAACAATAGCCTGTAAGGAAAAAAATACCACACAGAGAATATGAATGAGAAGGTGCATAGAATTTTAGAAATAAAAGACCTCAAATTTCATTTTAGGAAAAAAAAAGTTGTGATGCTGGAGACTCAACTTAAGGCAACATATATGCTGCAGCAGCTCTGGGCCATCATTGAGCTGCATCCACATGTCTATTTTAATCACATTAACCTTATCTTGAAGGGAAGGAGTTGGTAATGGTCATGGTGATTATTGTAGATTTCTCCCATGGTAATTTGGTGATCAGATCACAATGTGAAGTTTGGTGTTTGAGAGAACAGATAATCAAGAAACAAACTTAAAACACTAAAGAAAATAACTTAGAATTGAATATTTGGTTCCCCCTAAATATCTACATGGTTCAGATGTCCCTTTGAAATTTTTTTTTACTATTGTCAATTTGTCTGGCGTGTCATAGACTTTAAAATGTAGTAGACTATTTGTTATTTATTTACTTACTTATTTACTATATGTGCCAGTACTGGGATTTGAAGTCAGGATTCTGAGCTCTTTTTTTTGAGATTTCAATTTTTTTCATATATTTTTTTATTGTAATTAATAGAAAGGTTACATGATATTTGCCAGATAGATGGTACATTAATTCCCATACATTGATACCCTTCCACATGCCTTGGTCCCCATTTCTCTCCCCTCACCTCCACCCCTCATCTTGTTTTCCCCCATTCCCTATCCAATTTCAAATAACCAAATACAAATATATCCGATATATCAGGTAACAAAGTGAGATACTGTAACAATATGAGATAACCAAGGGACAGCAAAAGAGATGAGAGATAACACAGTACATTAAGGACAACAATCATTCATTATATGGCTTTTGTTTCTATATCCTAGAGATCCTTTCATTTAGCGTCCTACTATATGGCCTTATGTATGAAGGTTTTGCTCTACTGCAGATCTCTGCTAGGAGAGCCCAAGGTTTCTACTGATTATGACAAATGAGGGAAACATTGAGCCTAAGTTCCTTTGAGTCTGGCTTACTTCACTTAATATGATCTTTTCTACGTCTTTTCATTTCCTAACAAATGGGGCAATGTCGTTCTTTCTGACAGCAGCATAGAATTCCATTGTGTACAAATACCACATCTTGTTGATCCACTCATCAATTGAGGGACATCTAGGTTGGTTCCATAGGAATCTGAGCTCTTACTAAGCTTTTTCACTTAAGGTGGAAGCTCTGCTACTTGAGCTATACCTCCATTTTTTGGCTTTTTGCTGATTAATTGGACTTTTCTACCCAGGCTAACTTTGAACTGTGATCTTTAGAGTTCAGTTGCCTGAGTAGCTATAATTACAAGCATGAGCCACCAACAACCAGCCAAATATTTATATGAATAAAGCAACATTTAGTTTTTCAACTATGGCATGCTATATAAAAAATAAACACATATAGCTTATTCTTGCCAGTGATATGTGATATAGTAAAAATTATGACATCAATAGGGACCAGATAAATTATTATCAATGAGGATAGTGGGATTTTATAACAGTTTGGATTTTGTTTCTGCACTAATAATAGTTTGTGGCTAAAGATTTATTCAATTTTTCCCTAAGGGACAAGTGAAAGGCAATTTTGCAGATTATGGCAGGTGTCTAATCAGTCTTGTAGTAGAAAGACAATACCATCATCCGATAATGTCATTGATTTAGGTGAGATTAATGTGGAGAAGGAAAAAGTTAGATGTGCCTTGAGAACAACCTATCCATTATAAAACAGCATTGAAAAAGATTCAGCATTCATGTACTTCTTGACTTTAGATTTATGGAGGTATGAAAGAGGGAAAAGAGAAACAAAAGTCTCGGACAGATTTTATGTGATCCGTTCTGAATTTTTATACTATTTAAGAAACCATCCACAAAATAATTTACTATAGACATTAGGTTAAGAGATCTGAAATCATGTTATTTTTTTCACTTATAATGACATTTGCATTCAAGGACTGGGCTTTATTTTTCCAATGCCCTATTACTTGAGAAACACTTCTAACAATACTTTTTGCTGACTCTTTTGGAGATGGAGTCTTGGGGACTCAGGATATATACTCTATAGACATAATTTTACATTATATAGATGGATATGTATCTCAGCTTATTTTTAATTATGTTCTATCTATGTATATGGTGATTGTATATAGAGATTCCCTTCCTGAATACTTGTTTGTTAATATGATGTACAAATCAATGTTAATAAAATCTTAAAAAGTACATTTGGAAAGAATGAAGCATATGATGTCCTATACAGACCAAAAACTTGATACTACAATCAAATAAAATCAGAAGCTAGAAGCTGGGCACCAGCTAATATCTGTAATACTAGCTACTCAGGAGACTGAGACCTGAGGATTGTGATTCAAAACCCTTTTGGACAGTGAGACGTTCATCTCCAATAAATTACTCAAAAAAGCCAGAAGTGGCATTGTGGTTCAAATGGTAGAGGGCTTGCCTTGAACAAAGCTCAGGGACAGTGCCCAAACCCCTAGCGTTCAAACCCCAGGTCTGACAAAAAAAAATAAGAAAAAAGAAAAAGAAAGAAATTATAAGCTAGAGCTCTGAAGAAAAGTCACATCATAATTAAGCTATTTTAATTGAATATTTCATCTTAAAAATAGTTACCAAGGTAACTAAAGAGAGACTTATCAAAAGAAAAGTTTAAAATGGCAGAAAAGCATATGAGAAAATGCTCATCATCCATGGTCATAAAGGAAATGCAATTAAAAACAACCCTAATTTACCACCTAACCCCAACAAGAATGGCCAAGATTTTGAACTCAAACAATGACGGATGCTGGTGGGGTTGTGGAGAAAAAGGAATCCTACTGCACTGCCGGAGGGATTGTACACTAGTTCAGCCACTCAGGAAAGCAGTGTGGAGGTTTCTTAAAGAACTGAAAATTGACCTTCCCTACTATCCCGCCATATCACTCCTGGGCATCTATCATGAACATCACAACCCAAGATATGATAAGGACACCTGCTCAGCTATGTTCATCTCTGCACTATTCACAATAGCCAGGCAATGGAAACAATCCAGATGCATTACTGCAGATGAATGGATACAGAAAATGTGGTGTATACATACAATGGAATTCTACATAGCCAACAGATAAGATAAAATAATGGCATTCGCAGGGAAGTGGATGAATCTAGAAGGAATCATGTTCAGTGAGGCAAGTCAAGATCAAAGGAACAAAAGGTGCCTGGTATCCTTAATATTAGATCCAAACAGTGCAAGAGCGAGGACTCGATATTTGCGTACCCAATGCTATGGATATGGTATTGGAAATATAAACACAACTACATAGACATAAAAATTTATGACTCTATAGACATACTGTTTGATTACATAGATTAATATGTATCTATGACATACTAATCCTCAGCCTAATTTTAATTATGTTCTAAAATCTAAGTGCTAGTAATTGTGTATAGAGATTCCCTTCTTGAATACTTTTTTTGTTAAACATGTCATTTGAAATATGATGTAAAAATCAGTTAATAAATTCTTTAATAAAAAATAGTTACTGTTGCCTTCAATTATCTAATAGCACACTCTATTGTATAGGAAAAATCTGAGCAAAAGGAAAAATGTGGGAAATGAGTAAGTGAAGGATAGAAATTAAAAGTTGTCTTGTGGTAGCAAGGCAGTTGTGCTGTACCACAGAATCAGTGCTTAGTATCAATTTTCTACAAGTAGGGCATATCTCTGGTGATTTGGGGAAGATGGGAAAAGCAATCCACTTCCATATTAACCATTGTAAATAATTTAAAACACATAGATGCTTGGACAATGCAATTATTTTATTACTACTACTACTAGTCATGAGATGAATGAAGGGGAGGGGCATTACTTTAACTCCACCCCCCCTTTTTTTTGACCCTAGAGTCATTATCCTGAGGTCAGTGTTGCCAAGTTTTGTCTGATTCATCTTTTTGGAAAGGAGACAGCCTCAGGCTCGATTGCAATGATTCACAATCTGAGTTTTTGTTCAACTCATAGGAGTTGTTTTACTGGGCACTAGTGATTCAAGTTTGTAACCCTAGATACTTATGAGGCTGAGATCTGAGGATTAAGGTTTGAAGTTCTCAAGAGTCATATCTCAAATTAACTACCAAAAAGCCAGACATGAAGCCATGGCTCAAGTGATGGAATACTGCCTTGAACTAGAAAGCTGAGGGACAAGTGATTAGGCCTTAAGTTCAAGCCCCAGAACTGGAAAAAAATGGGGTTTGGCTAGGATTATATCATAACAAATTATCCCAAATTCAAGATATCAACATTTGTTATACCTCAGATCTATGAGTAAAAACTTGGATGCCTATGGCCCAAACTCTGTTGGCACAGGCTGGACTCATGGTGATACCTTAGACATCTCAAGTCTCAACCAGGAAAGAATGCACTTCTACCATCACTATGTGCTGAGTGGTTGGATTTAAATGGTTGTGGGATGTTGTACTGAGGGCCTGAGTTTCTTCTTATGAGGAATTCCCTACAAGACACAAAAGCCTACAGTATGTCACTGGCGTTCTTCAGAGAGAGGGAAGAGGGAACTCAGGTTGGAAGACACAGTTGTAACTTCACAAGTGACATTCCACCACTTTTGTTATTTCTATCACTTTTATTACACCCCAATTTAAGTATGTGTGTATATATGTATGTATGTATGCACAGATGTATATATGAGTATATTTATGTATGTACGTGTGTATGTATGTATCTGTGGGACTTGAACTCAGGGCCTGAATGCTGTCATTGAGCTTTTTCACTCAAGGCTAGTGCTCTAACTCTCTCTCTCTCTCACACACACACACACACACACACACACACACACACACACACACAACACATGCACACACACACACACACACACACTATATATATTCTACCATATATATTTCCACCACTCTATTCATTAGAAAAGAAGGAAAAGGGCCAACCACATTCGTAGTATTCAAGGCAAGTCAAAAGCACAAGAGTCTGGGTATAGGAGGCAGAGTTCACTGATGCCTTGTTAGTAGCTTCCTACAGAAAGTTGAAAAACCTGGGAAGGCTAAATCTCTTAAAAATCCGTAATATTCTCCCTTGCCTGCCTGCCTGCTGGCCTGTCTTCCTCCTTCCTCTCTCCTTCCCTTTTTTTCTTTCTTTTTTCCTTGTCTGCCTATATTGAGGCTTGACCCCAAGGCCTTGGTGCTTTACCATACCTTTTTCTTTTATTAATTAATACTGGATCTCTACCCTTTTATCAACACCTCCATTTCTGGCTTTTTGTTGGTTGACTGGGAATAGGAGTCTCACAGACTTTTCTGCAGACTGGTTTCAAACCATGATCTGGACATCTCAGCCTTCTGATAGCTAGGATTGCAGAAACACATCACTGGTACCCCGTGGGAGGATATTAAAAAAAGAGGAAAAATGCCTTGGACTTGCTACCACCAGACTTGAATCTTTCTGACAGATACAGAGCTGTAGGTTCTTGTGAACATCCTCCTCTTTGGGTTATTAATTGGTTAATGTCTCAACATTCTTTTGAGTAAGGTAATGTACATTAAAATATATCTCATAAGGATAAGTGTCAGCTGCATTTGCTTTGAGTATAAATAGTGTATTTCAACATAGCAACTTTTCAATGTGATTTAAATATTTCTATGCTGTTGTGAATACAGCCATGCTTACCGTTTAAGTAACTTAGTAATTAAGGAGACCAAGCATCATCAAATGTGGCGCCTGGGCCTGGGAGACTGAAGTTGAGTTTGAAACATATCTCCTCCCTTGGGGAGTTCTCAGTCAGGGAGGATCATGAGGAAAACCACAGAGAACGATGTCATGTGGAGAGTGAAGCAATAGAACTGCGTGCGGAGTGCAGGGATGCAATTACCCTTTTAGGCATAGAACTCAAAAACTATCCAACAACAGAGAAAAAGGCTCATTTAAAAATATTTTGGGTTGTTATTATAAAGGTGCTGTACAGAGTAGTAATAGTTCTTACATGAAATAACAAGCATATTTCGTTTTGGAAATTATCCTCCTTTCCTTTGTTCTCTTGCAGATTTTCCCTCCCATCTCCACCCACAAGTTATATAGTTCATTTTCAATATAGTGTTGAGTAAGTACCACTTCTGCATTTGTTCACTCTTTGTCACTATATTTGTGGGTCCCCCTTTCCTTTTTTTTCCCCAAAGACAGATAAATGAACAAACAAGACAAAAAGAAAAGAAAACATTTGCACATGAGATCAAGGTGTAAACCAAACTGTATAGTTTGTTCTGAAAGCAAAGACATTCCAAAAATCACTTTTGTTCTCAAAAGATAATTGGAATACAGGCATTAATTTCAGTGTTTCTTTTTTCTCTGAAGTCTTGCCGTATTTTCCCAGTATATTGTTGTCAATACTCAGATTGCACTTAAAGTACTATTTTACTGTAATTCTGTGGACTGCAATTTTTTGAAGCTTCAGAGTTCACCAATGACCATTTTTTCTACTTGCATGCACATGGTAATAGTAAATGCTTTGGCACCTTATGGCTCTGTGTCTCTTAAAACCTACTAATAAGAGATTATATGCTTGGGAAGAATGCCCTTCAGAAGTATTTTATCCTGTGCAACATCTTCTTAATTCTAACCAACATGTTATCATATAAAAGAAATAAGCTTTCCAAAAACATGTTTCAATTCAGTGTTTATAAAGAAAAATATATCTTATGCCTATATAATCATTATATATTCTCAACAAGTAAATTTAGGAAAATTAAATGTGATTTACAAAAGGCAAAAAAAACAAAGAGAAGAAAACAAAAACAGCAAAGAAGAAACAAATCTCTTGTTTCCATTTCATGTAGTTTGGGTCAATAAATATTACTTTATATGATCAGAGACAAAATAGGCAGTATCCCTTCTCTAAGAAGAAGGCACCAGTTTTGAAGAGAAGAATATAAAACCTTGGATATTTTGAAAAAATTTTAGAAGTTCTATTGGTGTCCTGTCTTGGCCTTGAATGGATTAAATTTCAAAACTGAGTCATTTCCTAGTGGAGACTTCAAGGAAAGTTTGGATGAAAGTACTAAGTAATTAAGCTTTGGGCATCTTCTTTATAAACTACAATTCAGGCCTTGTTTATGCATCATAAAACTGAATGGTGATTTAATGCTTTTCCAGCTAATTAATCAGCAGAGTCACATTAACTTTAGAAAGCTTTTGGGCACATACTTTACAATGTGTATGATATTAGAGAAATGTATCTAATTTTATTTTTTTAGCTATGATTTTCTTTATTAGAAAAGTTCATTTATTCCTCATTAGATTTTTTTTTTTGGCCAGTCCTGTGCTTGGGCTCAGGGCCTAAAGTTTTTTGTTTTGTTTTTTTTTTCCTCATGGCTAGAGCTCTACCACTTGAGCCACGGCACCACTCCTGGCTATTTTTTCTTTTTATGTGGGACCAAGGAATGGAATCTAGGTCTCTGTGCATGCTAGGCAAGCATTCTAGCAGTAGGCCAAACTCCCAGTCCAAGATTATTATTTTAAAAGAAAGAAATCTCTATTAAAAGGTCACATGGAAAATAGAGGTGTTTGCAAAGTGGTTTTAGTTTTATAAAACATTTTTTCTTTCTTTCTCTCTCTTTCTCTCTCTCTCTTTCTTTCTCTCTCTCTTTCTCTCTCTCTCTTTCTCTCTTTCTTTCTCTCTTTCTCTCTCTTTCTTTCTTTCTTTCTTTCTTTCTTTCTTTTTTCTTTCTTTCTTCCTTTTGCTAGTCCTGGGGCTTGGATTCAGGGCCAGAACACTATCCTTGGGCTTCCTCAAGGCTAGTGCTCTACTACTTGAGCCACCCCACTTCTGGCTTTTTCTGTGTATATGGCACCCAGGAATTGAACCTGGGACTTTGTGCATGCTAGCAAGCACTCTACTACTAGGCCAAACTCCTGGACTACTAAGCATTTTCACAGAAATTATTTCAAATACAAATATCCTGGATTTCTGAGATTTAGCAAATGAAAGAACATAGCTTCCTTTATTAGATTTCCTGGTTCAAATTTAGCTGGAAAGCCCACAGTCCAAACTATAAATAACCTTGGCATACTTGTGAAATGCTCCAGAAAACCAAGGTCATACAATGTGCTTATATTTAGTTTATTATATAAAATCTTGTCAATGTTGACTAACATCATTAACTTATCATAATGAATTTTGATATATATTGGGATATATACATTTGCTTATTATGTTATTATATAAAGTTGATTTACGTGTTGATAGAAATTGAAAAGTCCTGGCCATGTCATGTGACACTTAAGTTGTAATCCAAATCCTTGCTTGAAGTCTTCCAGGCATAGAATTCTTCCTTTCTTAGCCTGTTATTCTAATCAGACCTTTAATGGATTGTATGAAGCCCATACAATCACTCTAGCAATTGTATAGTTTACCTCACTCATAAAAACCATTGGTGGACATATCCATAATTCATTATGCTGGATAAAATATCTGAGCACCCTGTGGCTCTGTCAGATTTTCACATAAAATTAATCATCACTCGCAGCTACAAACTCTTTAATTCCGGAGACAGTCCTTAGTTTAAATCTCAAGAAGTCTATGGCATATACTTTGGACAAAGTACTTGACAAAGGAGACAAACTCAGCAATCGTCACCAAGAAAATCCACTATGGGTTTATAGTCTACAACAAAAATATCACTCTTCAAAGCCAATACAGCTACTCTGTTAAATGACACAAGCTTCTGCACAGTATTCCACAGCTGATTCCCAAGGAGTTGTAGTTGTTAAGCATTACATAAAATTTTCTAGAATAGTCATTATGCACAAGGCACTCTATGACTATTTGCCTTATAGTTAAGCCAAGGTATTTTGTTGTTTACTATCTCTAATAATAAAATAGAAACTTATATAATAAGAACTTGAGGTTAAAACAGGTTACTTTCAGATAGGTCTTACATTTCATATATTTTTCAGTATAGCCTTCAAGGCTGTGTTCAGTTGGGAAAACCTGACTTCAGTATAGTATAAAGACTTTGAGGTATTTTGTGTCTCTCTCATTGATTTTCATCTGATAGATAGAGGTATAGCTTTCTAAAGAAAAAAGCTATCTATACATTACACATTATCACAAAGACATACTACAGGAGATGGGAAAGCAAGTAATATGGGATGTGTAAGTAAAGGTGGTAGAGCTGAAACACCAAGCTTCCTTTAATTTTAATTCATTCTGATTTTGATTCTTAAATACTGGGTCTAAGTAAACTTTCACATGAACCAATGGGTTATGTTGCTAAGAAATAAATCACTTATATATTACAACTGTCCCATCTTGAGAAGCAAGAATTGAATCCCACTGGAAGTTAGATGATAAGAAGAAATTATATCATTATATGTCATTAAGTCATAGATAAATTTAGTTAGAATTTCTGCCAGCTCTTATGGCTCTTGGTGAATGGAAGTCTTCCTTATTTCCCTTTGTGCAAATGTACTCAGACTCCAAGGGCCTGAACATAAGGCAGGGAGTTAAAATAGGTTAGATGACAGAATTCCCAAAATGCTTTGTATCTGTCAGTTTAAGAGGATAACCAAGATAATGCTTTAATGTGGTATGTGTATGTCTCTGGGCCTACACATTTTTATTAGACATATGCTTCCAGTCACATTCTACTTGTCAAGATCACAAGTACATAGTAGCTACAAGCTTATAAGAAAAGCAATTCAAAAGAACTTACCTAGTTTGTTTTAAAAGATAACACCTTCTAATCATTAATTTGTTCATTCTTGGATATGCATGCTTTTTTCCCTCCTGTCTCTGTTTATTCACATCTGCATCAAGATAAATATTACAGTTGTATATGATACAAACATTGGAAAGCTGTATTTACATTTGAGTTTCCAACAGAATATACTAATAGTGTATAATCAGCAATGATGTGGCCTTATATCAATGTTTTGTGTAGTTTACAGTCTTAGGGACAATATGATAACCAAAATTTCCCCTGCATCAAAACTTGGAGACAATCCCAGATTTTGAAACATTTGAAGAAATCATTTCATCTTCCCTGGGGTTATTTCTGTGTTTTCTGGCGCCATCTAATTTCCCCCTTTGTCTCCTTAAGGGGTAAGGATTAGAACTTGACAGATGGATTCCCAGAGCAGTCCAGAGATTTTGAAATTCTAAGCGAGCCCACAAACTGGCCAGTGGAATCTCTAGAATCTTCCAAGTGATACCCAGGACTGAGCAACTGCAGGATGCTGTTAGTTTCATTTGGAGATATTCTTTGGAAGAACCCAGCAGAGAGAGGGCCAGAAAGGCAATGAATAGTAGCCACTGGATAGAAACGAGAAAAGAATACACTAACTTATTATTATTATTATTAAAGAATTTATTCTCAAAGAAATGTTCAAACCTTCTAATAAGCTGAAGGATATTTGGGACTCGCATGACTTGAGGTTTGGGAGTGTGGCCTAGAGGTAGAGTGCTCACTTTAGCACAGAAAAAGCCAGTAGTTGTGCTGTGGCTGAAGTGGTAGACCTCTAGCCTTGAGAAAGCCCAAGAATATTGCTCAGGCCTGAGTTCAAGACCCAGAACTGGAAAAAGGAGATGGTGACTTGACTTCAGTCAAAAGACATATTCTTTAGATAAAGTTGGATTTTATTTTGAGGAACTGCCATACTGCTTTCCATAGTGGTTGAATGAGTTTGCACTCCCACCAACAGTGTAGTAGTGATCCCCCCTGGCCACATCCCCTCCAGCATCTGTTGTTATTAGTTTTCTTGATCCTGGCCATTCTAACTGGAGTGAGGTGGAATCTCAGAGTTGTTCTGATTTGCATTTCTTTTATGACCAAAGATGTTGAGCATTTCTTCATGTGTCTATAGGCCATTTTTGTTTCTTCTTCAGAGAAGACTCTAAGTCTTTGGCCCATCTTTTAATGGGATGGTTGTTACTTTGGAGATTAGTTTTGGAGTGATTCAATTTTTTTAGCTGTTGCTATATTTTAGATATGAGGCCTTTGTCTGTTGTATGGTTGGTGAAGATCTTCTCCCACTCTGTAGGCTTCCTAATTAGTTTACTAGCTATGTCCTTTGCCATACAAAAGCTCTGTAGTTTAATGCAGTCCCACTTATCCAGCCTTTCTCTGATTTGTTGTGATTCTTGGTCCTTATTAAGAAAGTTTTGACCTGTGCCAAGGAGGTCTAGTGTATCTCCTATTCCTTCTTGTAAAGTTTTCAGAGTGTCGGCTTTTACGTTGAGGTCTTTGATCTATTTGGAGTTAATTCTAGTACAGGGTGACAAAGAAGGATCCAACTTTAGTTTTCTGCATGTGCTTAACCAGTTCTGCCTGCACCACTTGTTGAAGAGGCTATCTTTCTTCCATTCTATTTTTTTGGCTCCCTTATTAAAGATTAGGTGGCCATAGGTCTGTGGAGCTCCCTTCTGACCCACCAATTCCACTACTAGGCATTTACCCAATCATTCAGAAACAAAGACATACTAAATCCACCAGCACAACGATGTTCATTGCAGCACTATTTACCATAGCAAAGATATGGAACCAACCTAGAAGTCCCTCAGTTGATGAATGGATCAACAAGATGTGGTATTTGTACACTATGGAATTCTATGCTGCTGTCAGAAAGAATGACATCTCCCCATTTGTTAGGAAATCGAAAGACATAGAAAAGATCATATTAAGTGAAGTAAGCCAGACTCAAAGGAACTTAGGCTCAATGGTTTCCCTCATTTGCCATAATCAGTAGAAACCTTGGGCTCTCCTAGCAGAGATTTGCAATAGAGCAAAACCTTGATACAAAAGGCCATATAGTAGGAAGCTAAATGAAAGGATCTCTAGGATATAGAAATATAAGCCATATAATGAATGATTGTTGTTCTTAAGGTACTATGTTATCTCTCATCTCTTTTGCTGTCCCTTGATTATCTCATATTGTTACAGTATATCACTTTGTTACCTGATATATTGGATATATTTGTATTTGGTTATTTGAAATTGGATAGGGAAGGGGGGAAAACAAGATGAGGGGTGGGGGTGGGGGGGAGGGAAATGGGGACCAAGACATGTGAAAGGGTATCAATGTATGGGAATTAATGCACCATGTATCTGGCAAATATGTAACCCTTCTATTAATTACAATAAAAATATATGAAAAAGAAAAAAAGTTGGATTTTATCTACAGGGAACAGAAAAGAAAATTGAATAGGAAAAAGAAAAAAAGGTAGAACTAGCAACTGAGATTCCAAATTTTCATCTTATTTTAAGGATAGAAATATTTCTTGCTGTTTTCTTGCTTCAAGTTGAGGATCTTTTTTATCCAGTGGGAACAAATCTATAAATCTTGCTTTTTTGACAGAAAGTTTTAAGAAAAACTTTCATTTGGTAAACAATCTATACTTTTCACTTTATCCTTATTAAAATATATCCAGATTCTCTGTAGTGTTACTTGTCTTACAGGACACAGAACATTTTGGTTCTTTAAACACTGTGAAAGGTATACTCTTTGAGATATACAGATAGCTTTCATTATTACTAATGAGAGTTATGCTTCCCCACCAGGAGTGAATACAGCCAGCAGATTTCAAATTATGTTTGATGCAAATCTTCCAGATGGAGTAAATTATGAAGGATGCTTAGGGGGAAAAGATACCAATATCCTCTAAAGCCATAGTTTAATAGCAAAGCAATGCTTGCAAGTAATGGAAGTAGAGTGAACAGTAATGGCTTTGTTGCTATTGCCATGTTAAGCAGCTGATGTTGACTCTTGAAAATTCTTATTGAATTACTGCTGCACTTGAATTCCATTATTTTCCACAGAACCTCAGAGATAGTGCTCTATCTTGAATAGTCCTCCAAAATGGATTCAATCTGTTTCAGTTTTCAAGGCCATTTATCTTAAATGCAGTAAATTTCCAATCAGCAAGAACAAAACCAAGATCTCTATATCTATTTTATAATGACTCATTCTGAAAATATTGTTTTCTACAGTTTTATTTGGAGGGACATATTCTTTACTCTCAAGTTTAAAAGCGCTTATGTTTTGAGATATCTTGACTGTATCTCGAGATAATTAGAATAGTTTTTCAGATTGCTCATATTGTATATATCGTCTCATCTTATTGTTTTAAAATATGTTACACTTATTTCACGTGGTACTTTTGCTTGAGAATTATTACCACTTACTTATGCTAAACATAATAGAATAAGTAGAGGTTTTTTTTCCTATTTTATTGATAAATGGTCACATATTTTACATACTTCATTTCTGGTAACAGTATTGTCTTCATCCTAAATTTCCTTCTAATTTCAGAATGAAAATTAAACATGATAACTAATCCACACTGATTATTACTTTAGGCAGAAAATGAACAAAGGAGCCATGAGAAGAAGACAACATGCCACTTAGAGAAGACTGGTTGTCAAAAGACCTCATCTGGGGTATTTACTCCAGTTCAGATGACTTTTGAATCATTCAGTACTTAGTGTTCAGTGGACTTAGGAAAGCTAATATCAATTACATTCAAGAGAGAAAGAAGTAGATCAGTCAAAGTGACATTTCATGAATATACAATGAATGTTACTTTCTAGACTTGGATGGTGGTACATGCTATTCAGGACACCTTTTTCAATACAGCTAGAAGTGAAACAAATAATTACAGAGTTGTTCAATAATCTTAAATAGAACTTGAGAGTCTGTCTTGGACTAAGCTTGTACAATACGTCCAAATAGATCAGATGGAATCAGTTTTATTCCCCACAGTGCCTACGGTATAGGTAGGAAAACTCTGATCTTTCTTTTGTTCTTAGAACTGATCAGTTTGTGAATTATTCCTTGGTCAAATCAACTCCAATATAACTGGTTTCAACTTTTGCTTTTCCATAAAAGGTGAGATATGGAGATCCTCCTCCTTAATTTCTTAGGGGATCATGGATCTTCTCTCAGACCAATTAGCAAGTAAGGTACACACAGTCCTTCTTAATATTCATTTAATTGTCTTTTTTTCTATTTATTTACAAAAGTATATGAAAGAGTTGTAAGATATAAATAATTTCAAGGAAAAATATTTCTTTAATTACAGAAAATGAAATACTAAAGGATTAACAGAATTGCTACTTAAAATAACTCCTAAACTGGGCACCAGGGCTATATGTCCTGGCTACTTGAGCTGCAGAGATTTAGAACACTGAGCTTCCAGAGAAATCAAGGAAAAAGTAAGCAGAGCCCTATCTCAATCAATATCTGTGAAGGTGAGGCCCCTCATCCCAGCTAGGTGGCAAGTTGAGATTAGGAAGATAATGCATCTGATACATGGAGATGAAACAGTGAATCAAAGTCCAGGCTGGCCTCAGAAAAAAGTGAAACCCTATTTCAAAAGTAACCAGAGCAAAAAGAGCTCAGGGCATGGTTCAAGAGGTAGAGCACTTACCTAACAAGTTAAAAGTATGGACTTCAAACCCAAGTACCATCAAAAGAAGGTTGTTTTTATTTTCATTTGCTTTATGACCATGGATGATGAGCATTTTCTTATATGTTTCTTTGCCATTTTTATCTCTTCCTCTGATAAGTCTCTTTTTAGATCCCTTGCCCATTTAGTTTTGAAGGTTAATTTTGTATCCTGCCACTTAGTTACCTCCCCTGCCTGAGAACAATTGGCTCTTCTCTATCCCATGGGAGATCAGCCTGTTTGCTTTGGTGGACATTAAGTCTTGCTTTCTTCTATGTGACTTAAGTCTGTGTGGATTTGCGGGATGATGCTTACAAAAATGGTGAATGCATAAGGAAGATACTTGTCCCAATGATACACTACCTATAAGAAACATTCAGTGCTAGAGAATTCAGAGAAGGATTTGAATGGTTACAATGAAAATAAAAGCCAAAAGTGTGAAGGAATAGTAACATCTAATTAAACAGAAAAATAATAGACAAATACTAGATTCTGCAATGATAAGATATCATAACAAAAACAGGGAAGCATCAATTTTAAATGCATATGCTGGAATTGTAAATGTTGGAATAAATAAATAAATAAAGGCTATCAATTTTTCAGTAGAATGAAGGGTAAAATCACATTATCATGTCACTAAACATAGAAAAAGAACTGAGTAAAATCCAAAATTCTGGTGCCAGGAACATGGCCTAGTGAAAGAATGCTTGTCTAGCATGCACTGAGCCCTGGGTTTGATTCCTCAGTACCACATAAACAGAAAAAACTGGAAACGACACTGTGGTTCAAGTTGTATTGTGCTAAGTCTTGAGAAAGCCCAAGGATAGTGCCCCAGGACTAGGAAAAACAAAACCCCTAATAAAACCTACAAAATTCCTTCGTGGTAAAAATGTTCAAAAATTAGCTGTTCAATGAATGTACCTCAATACACTAAGGAAGTACATATGACAAACCCACAGTCTACATCATACTTAATGTGAGATAGTTGATATTTTTTCTTTATGAAAAGGAACAAAACAAAAAATGTTCTAATTCATTATAGTATTAGAACTTTTAGCCAGAGCAATGATACAGAAGGAAGCAATAGGGGAATGAAACTTATAAGCCAGCCTACAGAATGAGAGATCTTTATTGACATCTGACAAAGACCTAATGCCAGAATATTAAAAATAAATAAAAGCTCAAAAACTCCTAAAGAATGGATAGACTTGGAAAACCTTATGCTGCATGAAATAAATTAGGCTCATGGAGACAAAGTGTGAGCTCAGCCAATGTGAGCAGAAGGGTTGGGCCTACTGGCTTAGGGATAAAAAGGGAGCAGCCTGTCTGCTCTGTTGCTTGCTTGCCTGAATTTTGCTGAATTGTACACCCTTTGGCATAAGTAAACTTGGCCTTGCTGAGTTCCTTGCGGATTGGTATCTTGATTCCTGCAGGACATCCTAACATCCCAAACTATTTCTAACAACAGGATACATGGTTTCTCTCATGTTTGGGAATTAGATCTAAGATACAGACAAATGAAAATATATACAAACAAACTGACTAAACTACACAGTGTATACTAGTATTCCTAGCATGCATGCATGATGCTTGTGGTTTAAAGGCAGCCAAGGCCGGAAAGTTCATGAGACTCTTACTTTCAATTAGTCACCAAAATATGGAAATGGAGCTATTGCTCAATAAGTAGAGTGTGAATCTTGAGCGAAAAAGTTAAAGGACATCATCCAGGCCCTGAATTCAAACCTTAACATAGGAAAACAAAAAATGGTGGAGAGAAGGAACATGTGGAGGAGGTTGCTCTTTGAAAATGATGCGAGGTCCCTCTTGAGAGGGTAGGTCATTGTGTACAAATTCTCCCATCCTAATTTACTTTCTTTCTGTTTTTCCTCTCATCCTCTGTGTGTGTGTGTGTGTGTGTGTGTGTGTGTGTGTGTGTGTGTGTGTGTGCATTCACAAACCCTCAGGCACACTGTGGCCTGTCTGTTATACATTTGTGTGTGTTTGTTGACTTACTATTTCGGAAAAGAGGAGAAATGTGATTACCATTTGAATTGATTTGAAGAGAGATTATTTTTTCCTTCCAGGAAATAGAAACAAGAGTTTTATTTGGATTTTGTCTTGTTTATCTGTCTTGGATGGGGTTGGGGGGATCACAGAAATGGAGGGGAAAGGGTGAATAAATGCAGTAGTCATACTCAGTAGGTGCTATGTTGCAAATGAAGTATACAACTTGTGGGTAGGGATGGGAGGGAAAAACTGGGAGAGAGCATAGGAAGGCCTGACACTGTCTGAAATGAAATGTATTCATTAACTGGCTTATAAAATGGAAGTCCCTCCGTACATCACCTTTATAACAACAATAGAAATATATTCCTTCTTCACATTTGAAGACTTTGATGATGAGGTGGAAAATGATGAGGAATTTGAAGGCTCGCTAGGATAAACACAAAATCCCTTTAATTTTGGCAAAGACTGCATTCTTGTTACCTGTGATATAGTTAATATAATAGTAGTTGTTTGTCATAACTATTAAACAAGAAATATAACCCATTTAGAACATTTTTTCTCTTTGTTTTTCCCTTATAGTTTATCTCATTTTGTTATTGTATCTGACTTTGGTACCTGGTATGTTGTATATATGTTTATTTGTTTATTTGAAATAGGGAAGGGAAGGGAAAAACAAGAGGACAAGAGAGGCTGAGGGATAAAAAGTAGATGAAAAACATGGGAAGGGGTATCAATGTTCAAGAAGTAGTGTACCCACTACCTAATGAACTACCTAACTGTCACCCCTCTATCACCCCGACAATAAAATATAATTTAAAAATTCTGGAATAACTCAGTCCTAGGACTTGTTCTTTTTTTGTTTTTGCCTGGTTCTTCTTTTATTTTTTAAAATTTTATTTTTTTGTCATGGTAATGGTTATAGTTACATTTGTCAGGTAATGGGTCCATCACTTCTTAAACATTGTTACACCTTTCCATGTTTTTCTCCCATTTTTTCTCCCCCTAATTCCTGAGTTGTAAAGTTCATTTCCAACATATTGTCTTATGAATATCACTGTTACATTGGTTCACTCTTTGTCCTTTGCCTCATCATTTTGTTTTTCCCCTTCCCTTATCTTATTCAAATAAACAAATAAATGATATGCAATACATCATGTACCAAAGTCAGATATGGCAATAACAGGGAATAAACCATAAGGATTTGTTCTCTTTATGACATTTTCCATGTCAAAGATCACAGCTCCAAAAATTCATCAAAGCAAACACTTCACGCAGTTATTGGAAAGAATCTTTCAAACATGTGAGCATGTTTCATTCTTTTTTTTTAAGAATGAAAATGGACAATTTACTATGCATAATGCTAAAAATAAATGAGCAGCTCAGGGTGATGAAAAGGAAAATAATGACACGAAATACATGGGGTGTCTGTTCCTCACAGGAAGGTGAAGTAGAGATGCCATGAGAGGCAGAGTTAAAAGTAGGGCAGGGGAGATGGTGTTGACTGGCAGAGGAAAGATGGTCAGGCAGCAGCTATGAGAACTGTGCTGAAAGTTGGGGAAAGCTAAAGTGAGAGGAACAGGCAGGCTAGACTTCAAGCTGTTTCATTTGCATATGGTTCCCAAGCTGGCTTTCTATCAATCCTTTGCATATTACCCTCTTCTCACTCAGGACAAGCAGCCTGTTCAATTGAAGCCAAGAGACATTGAGAAGTTGAAGGAAGTGCTGCAATTGAAGATTGTCTTTCAGTAATTCTATATTGTAGTCTTTGGGAGATAAAACTGACTCCTCAAGGAAGGCTGGTGAAGGATATTCCAAGGGGAAGAAGATGGATTTGGGAAAGAGCACGAAGTTGGCATGTATGATCTAGAACTTACAAACTCAATTTTGAGAGCTTTTACTAATCTCTGGGAATTACTAGTAGTGTTTTCTCACTTCACTGGATTCACTATGAATAGCATAAATACAGCTAGTGAATTTTTTAAAAAATGAAATAGAATCTAAAGAGCTGCCAACTTTGTATTCCTTTCCTTTCTTTGAGATTGAGATATTTATGTGTTCTGAATGACTGAAAAGGAATTATGCCAAAACAATGAGATAGATATTCTTGATGATGGGTCATTGGTTGAAAGGATAATGCAGCTGGATGTGTTTAGTCGAATTGTCAACATTTCCCCTTTCAAAAACGTGGCTTTTAATATTTACTCAGGATGTGTACATAGGAAGAAAAGAGAGATCATCTCTCAGCTTGAGGTCAGAGAACTAGACATCTCAGTTGAGAAGATGATTCTCTTACTCACATGAATGCAATAAAAAATTACCTGCTCTATCTACCACTTTCGAGGAACTGTCTTAGAATTCATACAAGGAAATCTCCTTTTAGCAAACAAATAATGTTACACTCTGCACTTGAGAACTGCTTGCATTCAAGCATCCAGTTTGATAAAAAGGGATAAGAGTGGAGAGAAGTAAATTGTAAATTTAATCAGTGTTGTAAGTATATAAAAAACAGAAGAAGTCAATGAATGAGGGAAGGTTAGATATCTGAGTTAGATATGCATTTGACAAGAAAGTGAACCATAATATTCAGTTTATAAGTATGTTATACCTAGTATAAAGGACATAAAATGGGACATAAGCTTGTATATAATTTAGGATCATTTTTGTTAGTTGAGGTTTTAAATTTTCAATGTTAATTGATCATTTTTGTTAGTTGAATTTTTAAACTTTAAATATTCACAGTAAATATTTTTCTAAAATAATGTACCTTACTTTTCCTTATTTCATCAACTATCCTGTATTTGTTTTAAATGATAGAGAGCCTATGTCACGGGTTTCGTGTCACATACTGAAATATTGCAAAAAACATAGATTTAGAGATAAGCAATTAAGAGAAACTGTGTTTCCTCAATTGCTAACTAAGCCAAATTGCAGTCTTGGTGCACCACTGTATGTAGGTGGCAGGGTCCATTGCTTAAATAAACTCTAATGATAAAAAAACACTACTCGTCCAGGAGGGGGCACTGATGAGCACTGATTAAGAATATATACACCTTCTTGGCTGAGCAGATCTATTGAATTTCTCAAAACAGGAGAACCAAGCTGTGCAGATATGGAAGAATATTTAAATAAAGAAGAGACATTTTTCACAAACACAATTTTAATATAATCTGGAGGAGACTATATATTCCTAAAGATTTATATTGTTTCCTTGATTTACTGGGACAACATGAGGTTTTAAAAATATGACATCATAAAGGCATTTTCCAAGATCATTTGGGGGAAACGGATGACAGTTGAAGCAGGTATGCCAAATCCATCACATATGAGCATCACAAGAGTGCCCAATGAAGTTTAGTTTGATATTGTCAAATGAGACAAGTATGCATTGAAATATATGTCTCTGTTTTATTTTATTTTAAATTCAATTTATTTTTATCTTTTTTCCAAAATTACAATTCATAGCTGAGTATGGAGGTTTTATTATGTCTAGTTTTCTTTTTTTGTTGTTTCTTTTCTTCGTGCCGGGCTGAACACTGTTCCTAAAGCTGTTTTTAAAGGATTACACTCTATTATTTGTACCACTGCTCCACTTCTGGATTTTTGCTGGTAAATTGGAGATAAGAATCTTATAGATTTTCTATCATATAGAATAATAAAAGGCCCCGTATAGCAAAAACAATTCTTAGCAGAAAGAACAGCACAGGAGGAATTTCAATACCAAACTTTAGACTCTATTACAGAGCTATAGTGACCAAAACAGCTTGGTACTGGCACAAGAATAGGCTTGAAGACCAGTGGAATAGAACTGAGGACCCAGATATTAACCCACAGACCTATGGCCACCTAATCTTTGATAAGGGAGCCAAAAAAATAGAATGGAAGAAAGACAGCCACTTCAACAAGTGGTGCTGGCAGAACTGGTTAAGCACCTGCAGAAAACTAAAGCTGGATCCTTCTTTGTCACCCTGTACTAGAATTAACTCCAAATAGATCAAAGACCTCGAGGTAAAAGCAGATACACTGAAAACTTTACAAGAAGGAATAGGAGATACACTAGGTCTCCTTGGCACAGATTGAAACTTTCTTAATAAGGACCCAAAAATACAACAAATCAGAGAAAGTCTGGATAAGTGGGACTATATTAAAGTGCAGAGCTTCTGTATAGCAAAGGACATAGTTAGCAAATTAACTAGAAAGTCTGCAGAGTGGGAGAAGATCTTCACCAACCATAAAATGGACAAAGGCCTCATATCTAAAATATATCAACATCTCAAAAAATTGAATCTCTCCAAAACTAATCTCCGAAAGAAACAACCATCCCATTAAAAGATGGGCCAAAGACTTAAATAGCGTCTTCTCTGTAGAAGAAATAAGAATGGCCTATAGACACATGAAGAAATGCTCCAAATCTCTGGTTATAAAAGAAATGAAAATCAAAACAACTTTAAGATTCCACCTCACTCCAGTGAGAATGGCCACTATCAAGATATCTAATAACAGATGCTGGAGGGAATGTGGCCAGGAGGGATCACTACTACACTGATGGGAATGCAAACTTGTTCAACCACTATAGAAAGCAATATGGTAGTTCCTCAAAAGACTAAACATAGAGCTCCCCCATGACCTAGCAATTCTACTACTTGGCATTTACTTACTTGTCCAGAAACAAGGACATACTAAATCCACTAGCACAATTATGTTCATTGCAGCACTATTTACCATAGCAAAGATATGGAACCAACCCAGATGTCCCTCAGTTGATGACTGGATCAACAAGATGTGGTATTTATACACAATGGAATTCTGTGCTGCTGTCAGAAAGAATGACATCAGCCCATTTGTAAGGAAATGAAAGACTTAGAAAAAAATCATAGTAAGTGAAGTAAGCCAGACTCAAAGGAACTTAGGCTCAATGGTTTCCCTCATTTGTCATAATCAGTAGAAACCTTGGGCTCTCCTAGCAAAGATTTACAGTAGAGCAAATCCTAGATACATAAGGCCATATAGAAAGATGCTAAATGAAAGCACCTCCATGATTTAGAAACAAAAGCCATATAATGAGTGATTTTTGTCTTAATGTACTGTTATCTCTCATCTCTTTTGCTGTCCCTTGGTTATCTCATATAATTACTGTATTTTACCTTGTTATCTGATACATTGTATATGTGCTTATTTGGTTATTTGAAATCAGGTAGGGAAGGGGGAAAACAAGATGAAGGGCGGGGATGGGGGGAGGGAAATGGGTACCAAGATATGAAAAAGGGTTTCAATGTTTGTGAAGTAATGCACCTTCTATCTGGTGAATATAATGCAACCCTTCTTGTAATGACAATAAAAATATGTGAAAAAAGAGTCTTATGATTTTCATGCCCAGGCTGTCACTGAACTGTGATCCTCATATTTCCGTTTCCTGAGTAGCTCAGACTCCAGGCATGAGACACCAGTACCCAGCCATGTTGGTTTTCAAGGAGTGTTTGATGGAAGCTATTGACCATTGTATTTCTTTGGGAAATTAGCCAGTGGCTAAAAGACACAAAACCGGCACTGTGTATTTGATATCAACCATCATCGAAACAAAGTTTAGAGGCTTGAAAATAATGTAAACAGTTACCTCGCGATTTCTCTGGGTAAGATGTCAGGAAGCAGCTTCAAAAACATCTTTTGGCATTAAAGTTCTCATGAGACAGTAGTCGGTTGTTATTACAGACTTGAAGTCTTGATTGATTGAGGCTCTTCCCAGGCTGCTGGCTAAATACTATGGCTGCAAGTTAGATTGGGGAAGCCACAGTTCCTTTCCAGATGGTCTCTCTGTATCTAAGTCCAGGTGGGTGTCCTTGTATGATGGCTGCTTTCTGTCAAAGTAAGCAATCCAGCAAAAACAGCACTGAAATGGCATGGGTAGCTCAGCCCTGAAAGTTATCCAGTATAATTTCTCTGCACTTTAGGAACCACGTATCAGTGCTTTTAATTTAATATGGAAGGCTACTGCCCACTGGATTTGGTAGTCAGACTTAATAAAACTGCTTCACATAAACAACTTAAGGAGGTGTAGGGTATTGTCATCAGCTAACTGCTTCAGAGACCATGGCATTTGGATTTGTTGATTCTGGGCCTATGGTAAATTAGAACTTTACCTATGTCTGAAAGCACCTATCCCAGAAAACTGCTCAGACACAGTCACGTACAGCAAAGGGGTTTATTGCCAGCCCAAGCTAACAAGCGCCTGTCTTTTTCAGCGGGCATCTTTATATAGTTCCGGAGACTAGAAGCTGGAAGTACTCGTGTGCTCTGCTGGTCTCTGAAGATAAAGAGTAGGCAGGGCAGAGTATATATCTGGGTGGAGAGTGAGGAGAATGCGGATCAAGAAACAGGAGGGATCTCTGGGGTGAGGTCTCTTTTCTTAGTGAAGGGCAGGGTGCAGTTCAGGTCTGGGTAGAGGGTGTTGCAATGATACCGCTCTGGTACATGCTGAGGGACTAGGATGGAGACTGTAAAGCCCCAAATGGAAAAGGACATACTAACAATGGCAAACAGGAAGTAGGGTTAAGGAGCGCCTGGAATGAAGTTGCTAGAACAATCCCAATGGCACCATGAGCTGGAGACTAATACATTAGCCTTTTGTTCTATTATCTGAACAGGAAAGGGGCCTAGGCAGCCATCTGGGAGTCTGCCTGCCAGTCTATAAAGAAAAGACAGTAAGTAGTTAGGACAGGACATGTGTCCATTAGAAATCCTTGTGAAGACTTGTACCTGTGACACTGGGGTCATGCTGACATAGGACAGTGGAAAAACTCTGGGGAAGAGCTGTGGATTATGCTAGAATGACTATCCACTGGAACAGAAGAAAGTCTTCCACATGCATTTAACACATGCCAAACAAAACAAGCCAAACCAAATGCAAGCAAATAAAAGAAAGAATAGATAGCCCTGGGTGGAAAGGTTGAAGATTTGCCAACTTTTTGTACTGAAGACCAGTATAAGAAGCTTGTACCAATACATAGATTCTTCCTCTTTTAGAAGTGACAGGAAGAGGCTTAACGCCATGATTAAAGTGGTGGCTAAGAGGTTCCACTTTTTTTTTTTTCAAATGCTCAGTGATGATACTATACTCCTCATTTGTTCTTACTGTATTACTGGAACTGTCATGTTCTGCTGAGCAGAGCCATTTGTTTTGCCACGCTGGTTGATTAGTATTTTAGGATGGCATGGGGTTAGTGTACAATGACTAATTGGCCTGAATGAAATGATAGGGAATTAGAATAAGGCAGTGAATGGGTGGGAACTTGTCAGTCCACTGTCTTCAGCATCCACCTCTATGTTTCTTCTTCCAGGGCTCCATTTATCACTCATCTCATCATTCCTATTCTTCGGCCCCTGCTTGGCAATAAATCTCAATGTGAGTGACCAAAGACATTTAGACACATAAATATTTCTTTGATCAAGTGAAAGAATATATGTGCAAAACAAATCTCTTAAGGTCTTCCAGCCAATTTTGATCCCTTGGAGAACACCACAGGGCTGTAAAACTTGTGGCATTGGAAAGAATTTTTCATGGGTGATAAATGCTGTAAGGAACCCTCACTATCTAGTTTTGTTCAAAGATAATGCTCTACCAATTGAGCCATTCTCCACTCATGCCATTGCTTCTTTTTAGTCCCTGTAGACATGGACCATGCTGTAGTCAGGGATGAGTAGATTTAGCAAGGTTTTCTAGAATCCATTCCTGCAGGATTCATAGTGGGACAGACTTGTACTTGGTATGGTGGCACTCTTCCACCTGAACCACTCTTCTAGTTCTGCTTTCTTTCTGATTACTTTGGAAATGGAATTTTGGGGACTTTTCTTTTTTTGCCGGCTTCAAATCTCAATCCTCTGCACCTGAGAGGCTAAGTTTAAAGGTGTGAGCCACAGTGCTGGATTTTCCACTCGCAGTTGTTATGCACTAAAATAAGAATTGTTGATTCCAATTTTGGGACTTCATCAATGTTTCACATATGTAAGGTTGTTGAAAGCTACTTTGATGGGTGTTTCACAGCATTATGATTTCAGTGGAAAATTCTCATATGTGTTTGAGTGCTGAAAGAAGGTGAACAATAGTAACCTGTCAGGATTAGCTGTCTAATTCAGGTTTTGTTTTTTGTACAACTATTTAAACTGCTGGACCACCTGCATGTGGTATTTTCCTGGTGAACTGGACCATCCATGTGTGGTACTCTCCTTTAAAAGCTTATCCCCACAGAATATATGGGATGCTGTCTATCAGCCTGAAGGTGGAGAGTAGCTGCATGACTGCTATTAAACTGACTCCTAGCTCCGTTCACTGAGTGCTGGTGACTCGATTGCTGGGGGGGGGGTGGATTTCAGGGACCCCCAAATGGCTGGGATATAACAGAATGAAAAACTTCAAGTTGTTTATGTGAGCAAATGAGTTCACAATTTCTCTGCAAGGAAGATGAAAGTAAAGATGTTAAAACATGAAGAGTATATTGCTTGACTAACAAGCTATAATCATCTCCAAATCAGAGCTCATGTTTAGTGTACTTCAATGGTAGCATATCCTTTAAATTGAAATTAGCTGTTGTTCGATTAAGACTTATGTTTGTGTTCAGTGTGTTATCTTCTGCAGAGTAATTACAGAATGCTTATTATGCATAAAGCAGAGTAAAACACTAGAAGGGAGTAAAATAACATACAGAGAAGTATCTAAAGTAGATAAAAAAAAACAGTGGCTACCTCTTAGCTAGCAAGCTTTTATCTGTAAAAGCATGCCATAATTCACTGCCAATTTAAAGAAAATATACAGGACTTGTAGCAGTGGTTTTCTGTAATTTGTGGGATATTTGGTGCATCATTTAGTAGCTTTAGTAGGGTGTTGGGGTGGAATGGTGTGTTTAGACTTAAAAAGCAATGATCACAGCCCCAATTTTGTCAATGATAAGACAAGATCTCAAGATTTAAACAAACTTCTCAAGATCCAAACATTTTTTTTAATAAAAAATGTGATCCTGAACTAAATATTTAAACAACATGATGAAGCAAGTTCAAGTGTATGGTTCTACTTTCAATTAATACTAGTCTTTCACTACTCACATTTCCAATAAAATAGTTTGAAGTGTGTAGTAACTAGGGCTTTTAGTTTAGTGGGCTGAAATGTTTTGAGACTTTCAGATTTATCATTGCTTATTAGATTTAATGCAAGTTAAGTTGCCTAAGAAGGTAGAGACATAGCAGCATTATGATCTACTGTAAAATCATGTTCATGATTTTTCCCTCAAAGATGTTTCTTTAAAGAGCATATCCTGAAATACGCCTATCCTAAATTATGCATACTGTTCTATATAGTCTAACATATACACACATGCATACACACATACAGAATCTTTGAGAAATTTCCAGTGAGAAGTGTTATTATTATTTTTTTTTGCCAGTCCTGGGCTTGAGCTCAGGGACTGAGCTCTGTCTTGGGATTTTTCAAGGCTAGAGCTCTACCACTTGAGCCTCAGCACCACTTTGGGCTTTTTTCTATGTATGTGGTACCGAGGAATCAAACCCGGTCTTCGTGCATGCTAGGCAGGCATTCTACCATTAGGCCAAACTCCCCACCCCTCCAGTGAGAATTTTTTAAGGGAGTCTCAATTAAGAGAAATAAAGGCTGGGTACCCGTGGCTTGTGCCTAGATCTTAACTACTCAGGTAGCTGAGATCTGAGGATTTCAGCTCGGGAAGGCATGTCCACAAGCCTCTTAACTCCAATTAATCAGTAAAAGGCCATAAGTAGAGGTACGGCTCAAGAAAAACAAAACAAAACAAAACAGAACCTGCACTGAACAAAGAAATGTAAGGGACAATGCCCAGTACCAAGCACCACACACATTAAAAAAATAAGATGAATGTTTTAATCATTTGGTATACTCATGGTACTACTATAGAAATGGGTGGAAACAACACAGTGTAATGTACCATCACTGGAATGATTTGTAGTGGGTGAATTGGCCTTACAAAAAGGCTCTTCAATGGGAAGAGAGGTAGAAATTTGCTTAATACATTCAAATGTATCTAATTTATCTAAGTGTGAAGGCTCATTTCCTCAGGAGGATAGGATAGGAAGATCATATGCCAAGAATAATGTGGGCAAAGATCAAGATTGAATCTAATGCCAAACTAAAGTGGAGTCCATTGTGGTGACATATATCTGTAATCCCAGCTAGAGATGGAGATGGAGGCAGGAGTATTATGTTCTGACACTGGCTCTTGGCAAGGAGTACAAGATTCAACCTGAAAAATAAGCCACAACGAAACAGAGCTGAGCATGGTATAGTGGATAACACCAAATTTGATCTCCAGCACCAAAACTAAATTTTAAAACATTAAATGAATCATAAATAATTATCTGCCCAATTGAATGCAAGATTAGCATTTCATTAGGTTATATCCAAAAGTCAGACAATTTTCTCTCATCCCAATTCACAGCGCGGAACACAAGCATTAAGTAAACCACATCTTGCAAGGTAAATTGTATTCTTACCATGACATGGATGAAAATGAAGACTTTGTCATCTGTTTGTTGCTTTTCAGTGAAACTGAGCAAACTTGAAGGTTACATAAGTTCTGGCCAGTGAGTGAAGTTTGGAACAACAAAATCTAGGGTGCTTCCTTGAGCTCAGATGAATCATCAGGAAGATTAAAAGGTCAGCTTGACATTTTTAGAGCTCAATAATCTAACTTATGTTATTGTCAGCAACTTAAAACTATTACAAAGACAGAAAATAAGGCCTTTGAGGTTTCATGGCAAACGTAAAACCTTATCCTTTTGTAAGGGTACATTAGTTCAGTCATTCAATAAAATAAGATTTCTTGGGCAGTGAAGAACTACAATCAACACATGTAAAAATGAACAATTGCATTTGATCATTTCTAATCAATTACTTTTACAAACTAGCACTAACTGATATTTGAAATTGTTTCCCCTATTGGATATATCCTCTTTTTAATTTTTTTTAAAATCTGAGATGAGGACTTGAGTTAGTACTTGATACTTTGGCTAATTGGTTAGCACCGTACCAACTGAAGTACACCTCCAACATCTGGATATATTCTCTTTTTAAGTTAGAATTCCAAGCAGTTAGAAATGGATTATTATTTATTTCTTTGCTTCTCTGTTAATATTAACTAATTTCCCATTTCAAGGGTAAAGCAAGTTAGTGTCAATAAAATCCTTAGAAGACTTTTTTTGACAATCCTGGGGCTTGAACTCAGGGACTAAGCACTGTCCTTGAGCTTTCTCAAGGCTAGCAATCTACCACTTAAGCCACAGCACCACTTCCTGCGTTTTTTGTGTATGTGGTCCTGAGGAATCGAACCCAGGTCTTCATGTATGTTAAGCCATACTCTTGGTCCCCTTAGAGGACTTGAAAACACATAAAAGATCATCAATACAAGATGGTTTATAATTATTATTTCATTATTTCAGTCCTGATGATTATATTTTATCTGTCCCCAGCCACACTCTTCATTTTAAAATGAATAACCTCTTTAACTAATATTTCTGTCATCAGTCTACTTTCTTTACTACAAAGAATATGTTGAAGTGATTGTGTGTGTGTGTGTGTGTGTGTGTGTGTGTGTATGCGTGTATATGCCTTCATGTGTTTAGGCACATGCATGCTGTAATATTTTTATTGTATTTTATTGGCAGGGTGATATATAGAGAGGCTACAATTAAATTCATCAGGTAGTGGATTCATTTCTTCTTGAATATTGATACCCCTTCCCATGCTGTTCTTCCACTTTCCTTCCCCCAACCCTTCCCAATTATCTCATTTTCCCTTTCCCTTCTCTATTTCAAACAAACAGATTAATGAATATACAATGCACCAGTACCAAAGTCAGATACAGAAACAACATGAGATAAACCATAAGAGGAAAAAAAGAAAGAGAAAAGAAATTACTTCATATAATACAATCCCAGAGATAACCTCTTGTTTCCACATCCTGGAGTTCATTTTGCATAGCCTCATTCTATATGCATAGCTTTTGAGCTATTGTGATCCTCTGCTAGGATAGTCCTAGACGTATACTAATTATTACAAATTAGGGGAACCATGGAACCAATGTTTCTTTGGGTCTGGCTTACTACACTTAATATAAGTTTTTTCAAGTCTTTCAATTTCCTTACAAATGGGGCAATGAATGCAGCATAGAATTCCACTGTGTATAAACTCAACATCTCTTTGATTAATTCATCTACTGAGGGATGGTTCCACATCTTAGCTATGGTAAATAATGCTGCATTGAGCATGGTTGTGCTAGTAGCTTTTGTTGTCCTTCTTTCTGGACATTTGGGTAAATACCTAGGAATGGGATTGCTGGGTTAGAGGGGAGCTCTATGTGTAGTTTTTGGAGGAACCTCCAAACTGCTTTCCAGAGTGTTGAATAAGTTTGCACTCCCATCAACAGTGTACTAGTGTTCCCTTCTGGCCATATCCCTGCCAGCAATGGTTGTTATTAGATTTCTTGATCATGGCCATGCTAACTGGAGTTTGGTGGAATCTCAGACTTGTTTTGATTTGCATTCTGTGTATGGCCAGAGCTGTCGAACATTTCTTCATGTGTCTATAGGCCATTCTTATTTCCTCTTCAGAGATTTCTCTCTTTAAGTATTTAGCCCACCTTTTAATGGAATAGTTGTTTCTATCAGGATTTGTTTTTTTATTAAAGAATTTATTAACATTGATTTTTCCATCATATTTCAAATGACATGTTTAACAAAGTATTAAAGAAGGGAATCTCTATATACAATCATTACAGTTCGATTTTAGAACATAATCAAAATTAGGCTAAGGGTTTGTATGTCATAGATACATATTAATCTATGTAATAAAACATTATACTTATAGAGTCATAAGTTGTTATGTCTATGTAGTTGTGTTTATATTTCCAACACCATGTCCATGGCACTGGGTATGCAAATATCGAGTTCTTGCTCTTGTATTGTTTGGATCTAGTATCCACATATTAAGAATACCATACACCTTTTGTTCCTTTGGTCTTGACTTGCCTCACTCAACATGATTCCTTCTAGATTCAGCCACTTCCCTGCGAATGCCATTATTTTATCTTATCTGTTGGCTATGTAGAATTCCGTTGTATGTATACACCACATTTTCTGTATCCATTCATCTGCAGTAGGGCATCTGGATTGCTTCCATTGCCTGGCTATTGTGAATAGTGCAGAGACGAACATAGCTAAGCAGGTGTCCTTATCATATCTTGGGTTGTGATGTTCAAGATAGATGTCCAGGAGTGATATGGTGGGATAGTAGGGAAGGTCAATTTTCAGTTCTTTTTAGTGGCTGAACTAGCTTACAATATCACCAGTAATACAGTAGGGTTCCTTTTTCTCCACAACCCCGCCAGCATCTGTCATTGTCTGAGTTCAAAATCTTGGCCATTCTTGTTGGGGTTAGGTGGTATCTTAGGGATGTTTTTATTTGCATTTCCTTTATTGACGAGAGCCGGCAGGAAAGGAAATACCTTCTCAGCCATCCATATACTTTCTGTTTCCTAGTTAGTCAACTCAGCCATCCATATAGTTTCTGTTAGTCAGTGGGTTCTCAAGAGTTAGGCGATACCTCCTGCGGTTTGACATTACTACAACTGAATAATCATTGACTTCATCGCCACAACTGAACAATTGTTGCAATGACTTCATTGCCACGACTTCCTCATTTTTGTTTTTGATCTCCCCCTAGCCTGAAAAGTCCCCACCTGCTAAACTAGTATAAAAACTGTACTGCAACCTTCAATAAATGAGAGCTTGATCAAACTTTCCGACTTGCTCTCCTTCTTCATATCTCCTGCCCCTCCATTCGTCTGCCCTTCTCTTCCCAGGTCCTAGTTGAACAAATCCCCGCGGGCTGGGGCACTTTATGACCATGGATGATGAACATTTTCTCATATGCTTTTCTGCCATTTTAATCTCTTCCCTTGCCCATTTAGTGAATGGTTTGTGGTGTTTGAAGGGGGGGAATTAGTTTCTTGAGTTCCCTGTAGATACTGGATATCAAGCATTTGTCTTATGTATTAATGGTAAATATCTTTTCCCAGTTGGTTGACTGTCTCTCTACTTTTGTGGCTATGCTTTTGTCTGTGCAGTAAGTTTTTATTTTTAGGTAGTCCCATTTATCTAGTCTCTCTCCAATCTGTTGTGACCCTGGGATTCTGTTCAGGAATCTTTTGCCTGTGCCTATGAGATCCAGTGCCTCTCTTACTTTATCATGTAGCAGTTTCTGGTCTGACATTGAGGTCTTTGATCCACTTTGAGTTAATGCTTGTGCATGGCAAAAGGCTAGGGTTAATTTTTAGTTTTCTGCATGTGGCTGCCCAGTTTTGTCAGCACCAATAATTGAATAGACTATGTTTGTTCCAAATCTTTGGCTCCTTTATCCAATACAACTTGACTATAGGTATGTGGTTCTATTTCTGGATTTTCTATTCTGTTCCAGTGATCTTCTGGTCTAATTTTGTGCCAATAACATGCTGTTTATGTTATGGCTCTATAGTAGAGTTTGAAGTCTGGTATTGTAAACAAGAATATTTCACTCCAAAGAGAAGCTATATCAATACATGCACAGTAAACCAGCATTACAAAATATTAAATAATCAAGAACAAATTGCAGAATAGCAAGAACTCCCATCAAGAAGTGATTACCTATAAATCACTAAACACAAAAGGGGAAAAAAGAGAAAGAAATTCAGAAGTAAAAATAAATAATGACAAAGTAAACTGACCTCTTCTCCATAATTTCTCTAAATGTGAACTGGCTGAACAATCCAATCAAAAGACACAGAGCAGTAGACTGGATTAAGAAATAAGACCCATCCATATATTGCCTCCAAGAGACCCACCTCACTGCCAAAGAAAGAAAAAAACTCTAAGGGAAAGGATGGAAAAGAATTTTCAACATCCCAATGGCATTCTTTAAAGAAATAGAAGAGGCAATCCAAAATTCATATGGAATAATAAAAGATCCTGTATAGCAAAAAACACTTCTTAGCAGAAAGAACAGCACTGGAGGAATTTCAATTCCAAACTTTAGACTCTACTACAGAGCTATAATCATCAAAACAGCTTGGTACTGGCACAAGAACAGGCCTGAAGACCAATGGAATAGAACTGAGGACCCAGATATTAGACCACAGACCTATAGCCACCTAATCTTTGATAAGGGAGCCAAAAAAATAGACTGGAAGAAAGACAGCCTCTTCAACAAGTTGTGCTGGCAGAACTGGTTAAGCACCTGCAGAAAACTAAAGTTGGATGTTTCTTTGTCATCCTAAACTAGAATTAACTCCAAATAGATCAAAGACCTGGAGGTAAAAGCTGACACACTGAAAAAGTTTACAAGAAGGAATAGGAGATACACTAGACCTCCTTGGCACAGGTAGAAACTTTCTTAATAAGGACCAAGAATCACAGCAAATCAGAGAAAGGCTGGATAAATGGGACTGCATTAAACTGCAGAGCTTTTGTATGGCAAAGAACATAGCTAGTAAATTAATTAGGAAGCCTACAGAGTGGGAGAACATCTTCACTAACCAAACAACGGACAAAGGCCTCATATCTAAAAGATATCAACAGCTCAAAAAATTGAATCACTCCAAAACTAATCCCCAAAGTAACAACCATCCCATTAAAAAATGGGCCAAAGACTTAAAGAGAGTCTTCTCTGAAGAAGAAACAAAAATGGCCTATAGACACATGAAGAAATGCTCAACATCTCTGGTCATAAAAGAAATGCAAATCAAAACAACTCTAAGATTCCATCTCACTCCAGTTAGAATAGCCAGGATCAGGAAAACTAATAACAGCAGATGCTGGAGGGGATGTGGCCAGAAGGGATCCCTACTACACTGTTGGTGGGAGTGCAAACTCATTCAACCACTATGGAAAGCAATATGGCAGTGCCTCAAAAGGCTAAACATAGAGCTCCCCTATGACCCAGCAATTCCACTACTTGGCATTTACCCAACCATCCAGAAATAAGGGTATACTAAATCCACTACCACAATTATGTTCATTGCAGCATTATTCACCATAGCAAAGATATGGAACCAACCTAGATGTCCCTCAGTTGATGAGTGGATCAACAAGTTGTGGTATTTGTACATAATGAAATTCTAGGCTGCTGTCAGAAAGAATGACATCGCCCCATTTGTTAGGAAATGGAAAGACTTAGAAAAAATCCTATTAAGTGAAGTAAGCCAGACTCAAAGGAACTTAGGCTCAATGGTTTCCCTCATTTGTCATAATCAGTAGAAACCTTGGGCTCTCCTAGCAGAGATCTGCAATAGAGCAAAACCTTGATACATAAGGCCATATAGTATGAAGCTAATTGAAAGGACCTCCAGGATATTGAAACAAAAGCCATATAATGAATGATTGTTGTCCTTAATGTACTATGTTATCTCTCATCTCTTTTGCTGTCCCTTGGTTATCTCATATTGTTACAGTATCTCACTTTGTTATCTTATATGTTGGATTTATTTGTATTTGATTATTTGAAATTGGATAGGGAAGGGGGGAAAACCAAGATGGGGAGGTGGAGGAGTGAGTAATGGGGACCAAGACATGTGAAAGGGTATCAATGTATGTGAATTAATGCACCTTCTATCTGGCAAATATCATGTAACCCTTTTATTAATTACAATAAAAAATGAATTAAAAAAAAGAATTGTCCACTCCAATGCACCATGCAAAAAAGCAGGAGTGGCAATGTTAATCTCCGACAAAATTAACTTCAGTAAAATCAATACATAAAGATAAAGACCGCCACTACATATCAGTAAAGGGTACAATCTATACCCACAATATTACAGTTATAAACCTTCACTCCCCCAACACAGGAGCACCCAAATACGTCAAGTGAACTCTCTTAGAATTACAGAACAAGATAGATTCAAACACAATCATAGTTGGAGACTTCAATATGCCACTCTTACCAAATGACAGGACGACTCAACAAAAGTTAAGCAAAGACACCAATGACTTAAATGACACCATAGCCCAGCTAGGCTTAACAGATATACACAGAGTCTTCCATCCATTTTTTCTCAGCAGCACATGGAACATATTCTAAGATAGATCATATAATAATTCATACAGAAAACTTAACAGATATAAGAGAACTGATATAATCCCATGCATTCTATCTGACCACAGTGAAGTCAGACTACTTCTGAACAATGCAGTAAAAGTCAAAAAACATTCAAATACTTGGAAGCTGAACAACACACTTCTGAATAACTCCTGGGTTATAGATCAGATCAAAGAAGAAACTCAAAACTTTCTTGAATATAGTGACAACCAAGAGACATCACGAAGGAACTTATGGGACACAGCAAGGCAGTTCTAAGGGGCAAATTTTTCATACTAGGAATGCATATTAAAAAGACAGAAAAAGAGTATGTAAATAAACTAAAAAAGAAATTGAAACACCTAGAGGAGCAAGAAAAAGTGAATTCTAAAACAACTAGAAGGACAGAAATAACAAAAATAAAATCAGAAACATCAGAGATCAAAATAAGGTCCACTATACACAAAATTAATAAATCAAAAAGTTGGTTCTTTGAAAGAGTCAACAAAATTGACAGACCCCTGGCAAGATTAATCAATAAAGGGAGAGGGAGACCCAAATAAACAAGATTAGACCCCATGGGGACAATCACAACCGATATCCAAGAAATTCAGTCCATTATGAATAAGTACTACCAGGGCCTATATTCAAAGAAACAAGAAAATCTAGTAGAAATGGATGATTTCTTAAATAAATATAGGTTACCTACATTGAACAATGAAAAGGTAAACAAATTGAACAAACCAATTTCATGCACTGAAATTGTGGAAGAAATCAGGGAAATGCCAACCAAAAAGAGCCCAGGTCCAGATGGTTTCACTGCGAAATTCTACAAGACGTTTAAAGATGAAGTAACCTATACTGTTGAAACTCTTTCAAGAAATAGAAGCAGAGGAGCAATACCAAACTCATTATATGAAGCTAATATTACACTCATCCCCAAACCAGGGAAAGACCCAACAAAAAATGAAAACTACAGATCTACCTCTCCAATGAACCCAGATGCTAAACTCCTCAATAAAACACTAGCCAACAGAATCCAGAAACAAATTTTAAAAAATTGTATACTTCGATCAAGTAGGCTTCATCCCACAGATGCATGGCTGGTTTAACATTGGCAAATTAATCAATGTAATGCATCACATCAATAGAGCTAAGGATAAGAATTATAGATAATTTCTCTGGATGCAGAGAAGACATTTGACAAAATACAACATCCATTCATGTTGAAAGCACTAGAAAAAAAATAGGAATAAGAGGTACATTCCTTAAAATAATTAAAGCCATATATGACAAACCTACAGCCAGTATTGTAATCAATGGTGAATGGAATCATTGCCTTAAAATCAGAAACTAGACAGGGATGCCCACTCTCTCCACTTCTCTTCAATATAGTGCTGGAACCCTTAGCCAGAGCAATAAGGCAAGAGAAGGATATCAAAGCAATCTACATGGGGAAAGAAGAAATAAAACTATCCCTATTTGCAGATTACATAATCCTCTACTTGAGTGACCCAATAAGCTCCACTTCCAAACTCCTAGAATTAATAAACCACTTTAGCAAAGTGGCAGGATACAAAATGAACCTTCCGAGATTCTATCTTTTGAGCTCTAAGAATATTTTAGATATGAGGCCCTTGTCTGTTGTATTACTACTGAAGATCATCTCCCTCAGTTTGGGCTTTCTATTTAACTTACTATGTCATTCGCCATACAGAAGCTATGTAGTTTAATGCAATCCATTCATCCAAACTTTCTTTAATTTGCTGTGTTTCTGGGCTTATAGTAAGAAAGTTTCAATCTTTGTCAAAGAGCCCTAATGTATCTCCTCTTCCTTTGGTAAGGTTTTAAGGGTGTCTGTTTTTCCCTCAAGGTCATTGATCCATTTGGAATTAATCCTGGTGTAGGGTATCCAACTTTAATTTTCTGCAGGTGCTTAACCAATTCTGCCAGCACCATTTGTTGAAGAGGCTGTTTTTCTTCCATTCTATTTTTGCCTCCTTTATCAAAGATTAGGTGGTCATGGGTCTGTGGGTTGATTTCTGGGTCTTCAGTTCTATTCCATTGGTCCTCAGACCTGTTATTTTGCTAGTACCAAGCTCTTTTTATTACTACAGCTGTGTAATAGAGTCTGAAGTTTGGTATTGGTATTCCTCCCATGGTGTTCTTTCTGCTCAGGATTGTTTTTCTATACAGGTTCTTTTATTATTCCATATGAATTTTGGGATTGTTTCCTCTATTCCATTAAAGAATGACACTGGCATTGAATCTATAAATAGTCTTTAGCAGGATTTCCATTTTCATAATGTTAATTCTCCCAATCCAGGAGCATGGGAGGTTTTCCACTTCCTTAGTTCAGCTTTAATTTCCTTTTTCAGGTTTTAAATTTTCATCATAGAGGTCCTTTACTACCTTGGTTAATTCTTTGGTATATTAATTTTTTGAGGCTATTGTAAAAGGACATGCTTTCCTGATTTCAGCCTCGCTTTTCTCATATTTGGCATACAGGAAACACATTGATTTTTGAGGTTTTTTTGTTTTGTTTTGTTTTTGTTTGTTTTTTTGGCAGTCCTGGGCTTGAGCTCAGGGCCTGAGTGCTGTCCTTGGACTTACTCGAGGCTAGAACTCTATCACTTGATTCTCAGCACCACTTCCATCTTTTTTCTATGAATGTGGTACCGAGGAATGGAACCCGGGTCTTCGAGCATGCTAGGCAAGCACTCTCTACCACTAGGCCAAACTGTCAACTCGGGTCGGGAGTTTGGCCTAGTGGTAGAGTGCTTGCCTGTTACTTTGCCAGTTGAGGGTTAATTTTATTCCCTGTTAGTTTGCCAAAGTTTTGAATCAGCTCAAGCAACTTGAGAGTGGAGTCTACAATGTTAATACAGAATAATGTCATCTTTACCAAGAGAAAGTTTTACTTCATTTTTCCCTGTTTGTATCCACTTTATGTTTGCTTCTTGCCTTATTACTCTGGCTAAGCATTCTAATACTATATTTAAGAGGAGTGGAGAGAGGAATGGGAGGAATGAAATGATATATTTTTGTCTCATTCCTGAGTTTAGAGGAAATGGCTTTAGCTTTTCCCTAGTAACAGTAAAGCTACTATAGGTTTGTCACACACAGCCTTTATTATACTGAGGAATGTTCCATGGGTTCCTAGTTTCACCAGAGCTTTTAGCATAAAGGGGTGTTGAATCTTGTCAAATGCCTTTTTTGCATCTATTGACATAATCATGTGATTCTTGTCCTTGCTCCATGATTGACTTGCTTATATTGAACTACCTTTGCAGCTGCGATGAATCTTGTTTGATATTAGTGTATAGTTTTTGATGAGTTTTTCAAGTCAAATAGCCAGTATTTTGTTGTGAAGTTTTGCATCAATGTTCATCAAAGAAAAGGGTCTATAGTTCTCTTTCCTTGATGAGTCCCTATCTGGTTTTGGGATGAGTGTTATACTGGCTTTCACTTCCAAATTCATTGAAGATTTTGAGGAGTATTGGTGTGAGTTCTGCTTTGAAGGCCTTACAGAATTCAGCTGTGAATCCATTGGGTCCTGGTCTTTTCTTGAATGGGAGGTCTTTTATTGCCATTTCTACTTCATTACTTGAAGTAGGTCTGTTGGTTTGGAGCTTCTTGGTTTGGATGTCGCTTCCGCCTCGACCAGCAAGGAAGACGTGACACAGGATTCTTCTCCAAGTGGTTTATTCAGGAACCCTTAACAAGCTTCTTCCTTTCCCCTTCTTTCTTCTTCTTTTTTCTCTTCCGGGACTATCCCTGGTCTTATATGACCTCTGCCTGGCCAATCCTGAAAAGCCACGTGGGAGATGCCAATAGGGCCAACTACGCGGAAACAAGCTAGAAGCCAAAACTTAGCCATATAAGGAGTTGTTTTCACAGAGAGCACTCGCCGTCGGGATGGCGGAAGGCGGAAACCGGCGCCATCTTTAAGGCGCAGCCCTCGCAGCTCCCCACAGCTCCCCTTTTTTATTTATTAAGCAGCAGGCAAGAGTAGAGGTCAGGGCTCTGCTAAAAATTGTTGTTCAGGACCGTGCACTGGTCTTCACCTCGACAGTACCTTTCCCAAGGACTACCACACCTGTCTGATGCCTTTTTACAGAGGTGGGATTTTGGGCATCAACCCACATGCACCCTGACATGCTCTTCTTGGGGCTCGCGCCGGGAAGCGATTCCCAAGTGCAGTGCGCTTGCCTCGCATCCTGCGCTTACTCTTTAAGTGTGGCAAGCCACACATAGGGAGACTGTCCTGCTTCTATGGCAGTGAAGGCCTGAACCAGCACAGCCATGTTCCGGCAATGGAGGCTCCTAATGCGGCAAATACACCACAGGCACAATAGGATAATTATGCCAAAATTCCCATAGGAGATCCCATTCCCGCCCACTCTTTCAGATGTCCAACTGCCGGCAGGATCCAGGAAGAAACATCCTGCAGTAGAGTTTCATCAACCCGGGTAGAATTCACACTCGTAATGGCAGTCCGCAACTGCATCAATAATACCTCAAATTCTCCTGTCCAATTTCCTAAAAGACAACTTGATAATTGTTTAGATAAATTTGCAGCATATGTGAAACCTGTTGCACTGGCCCAAACCTCTGTAGACCCAGAGAACTCTTGCCAGCCCCTAAAGTATGCTGCCTTTGACTGAGGGAGCCCTATACAAGTGATATTACTCCCTGTCTCATTAGTTACGGTGAAACACAAAGTTCCTAGTAGGGTGATGTTGCGCTCTTCCCCAATCCCTGCCTCCTCCTTATCTAAAGGATAAAATGGGAGATTAAGTGTCTTATTAGTGGTAAAAAGGCGAGGGAATAAAGCTGCATCATATCTTACGGGCATGGGTCTCGGAAAGACTGACAGGATCCCCCATCTCAGTATTGCACTCCCTCGCTGAATTGTCAAGCACAGTATCATCAGAAGGAGGAGTATCTGCAGTGTCTTGCATTTCTCCATTTTTGGCTTTCCGTATAAGTCGTTCAGGCACCCACACCGGATCCAGGCGGTCCTGCGGAAAAACACATGCAGATCCTCGTGCCCATGCCAGCATGGGGACGGGGCCATTCCAGCACCCCGTGATCACATCTTTCCACATTACAGTCCCTAAATTTGGGGCAGCTGGAGAGCTGTGCTTATCTGCCATAGAACGGCCATAGATATCTGAATTCAAAAAATTCAAGGTAAATAAAGCCAGGGATATTCTCTCTTTTGGAGTAGGGGCTAAGCCCTCTCCCCCTTTTTGTTTTTGTAAAAGTTCCTTAAGAGTGCGGTGAGCATGTTCCACAATACCTTGGCCTTGAGGATTATAAGGTAAGCCATGAATTAAGGAAACACCTATACGGGCACAAAAGGAGGTGAATTGCTTTCCAGTGTAAGCAGGACCATTGTCCGTCTTTAACATTTGTGGGAGGCCCCAGGCTGCCCATGCTTCAAGGCAGTGGGCAATAACATTATGGGCCTTTTCTCCGGACAATGGTGAGGCATAAATGACACCGGAACAGGTGTCCACAGACACATGAACATACTTTAAACGTCCAAATTCGGGTATGTGAGTCACATCCATTTGCCAAATTTTCAACGGGAGTAACCTGGGTGGGTTCACCCCAACACTAGGAGGGTGCTTGTAAATAACACATTTGGGACAATCCAAAATTACTTGACGGGCATCTGCCCTGGATAAGGAAAAACGGGTCCGTAGTGCCCGAGAATTGACATGGAAGGTCTGATGGAATTCTCTGGCTCTATCCAAAGAGGATACTGACAGGATCCATGGGGCTCTAGTATAAACATCTGCCATATTGTTTCCTGCTGTAAGTGGACCTGGAAGACCTGAGTGGGCTCTGATATGTAGAGGAAAGAATGGACTTCTTCTCTGCCATATTAATATTTGAAGTTGAACAAATAGGGGGTGAACAGATGCAGTCGCCTTTATAGGGCCCACGGCTTCTAACACTTTCAAAGCATTTACTACATAAGCAGAATCAGAAATTAAATTAAAGGGACCAGGAAAATTTTTAAAAACTTCTAAAACAATCATTAATTCTATTACTTGGGGGTTGCCCGGAGTAAATTGATGTTGAACTGGGGGTTGGGTGTTAACTACATACACACCACAGCCTGTTTTGGACCCATCAGTAAAGATATTGGGAGCATCTGCTATAGGTTCTTGTACGGCAATTTTTAGAAAAATAATTGGGTGTTCCTTTATAAATCCCAATAAAGGATGCTTTGGATAATGATTATCAATTTCTCCATTAAAGGAGCATTTAAGAACAGCCCAATTGTCAACAGCAGCACATAAAACCTGTACCTGTTGAGAGGTATATGGAACAATAATTGTGTTGGGGGCTTGTCCCAAAAATTGAATACTTTGCTGGATACCCTGTAATGCCAATAGGGCAACCGCATCAGGATAGTATCCAAGGGACTTTCCAGGGGACACTCGAGGATGAATCCATAATAAAGGGCCCTTTTGCCATAAAACACCAGTGGGCTGATAAAAGGAGGGAATTATACACAAGGAAAAGGGTTCACCCTCCTTCAACCTACATAGGATAGTATTACTAAGTGCATTCTCTACCTTCGCAAGGGCTGAGTGGGCTTCCTCACCCAAGACCTGAGGGGAAGCTAAATCTGAACTGCCCTTAAGAACATCAAAAAGGGGCTTCAACTCATAATTTGGTATACCTAAATAATTCCTTATCCAATTAATATCTCCTAACAATTTTTGAAAATAATTCAAGGTTTTCAAATTATCTATTCTCAAATTTAACTTCTGTGGCATCACAGAAACGGGGGTAATTTTTGCACCCAAATATTCTACTACCCTTCCTAATTGAACTTACTCCGGGGCCACATGCAATCCCTGTTTTTGCATGGTGTTAACTAATTCACCATATGCTTCATTCAATATTTCCTCATTTTTTGCGGCTAAGAGAACATCATCCATATAATGGATGCATTTCATAGTTGGATACTTTTGTCTAATAGGGCGGATAGCTTGCCCCACATATAGTTGACACATGGTTGGGCTATTTGCCATACCTTGAGGCAAAACAATCCACTCATATCTTTGATCTGGATCCTCATGATTACAAGATGGCACAGTAAAAGCAAAGCGTTCACAATCTCGGGGGTGCAAGGGTATGGAAAAAAAGCAATCCTTAATATCTATTGCTATAATGGGCCAATGCTCGGGAAGGGCAGACAACACAGGTAATCCCCTTTGTATGGGGCCCATAATTTGCATTTGGGCATTAATGGCTCGCAGATCATGCAATAATCGCCATTTTCCAGACTTCTTCTTTATAACAAAAATAGGTGTGTTCCAAGGTGACACAGAGGGCCTAATATGACGTAAGTCATATTGTTCTTTCACAAGGGTTTGGGCTGCTGCTATTTTCTGGGAGGTTCACGGCCACTGAGGCACCCATACTGGTTCCTCCGTCTTCCAAGTAATGGAGACTTGTTCCTCAGCGGCCCCTAGGAAAAACCCAACCCATGTTTATCTAATTTTTTCTGGACCTCAATAGGGTTTTTTCGGCCCTGCAACTTCTTCCCCAGTCCACGGCCAGGATAATATCCCATCTGTAGTATCATGTCTTTGGAGGCAGGTGAATAATCATTGCTGAGACAGAAGCCCATCTCTTTCATTAGGTCACGGCCCCACAGTGAGACCGGAAGCTCAAGAACATAAGGCTGAATGGTTCCTGGGTGTCCTTCCTCATCTTTCCAATTCAATTGCCGAGCACTGACATCGGGGGCCCTCGCATAGCCTAGACCTCTCAGAGTCTGATCAGAGGCCTGCACTGGCCATCCCCGAGGCCAGTCCTTTTTGGCTATAATGCTGCGGTCTGCTCCTGTATCTAAAAGTCCAATGATTCTTTTTCCATCTACCTCTAGTTCCATAGTAGGCCTTTCATTCAAGTCTAATGACATACGCACCAGTTCCACGCCGGTGGATCCAAAGCCTTTGTCTCCCCTGGCGGCCTGCCTGGCAGGGAAAATCTCATGGAGACTAGGAAGAAGTAGTAATTGTGCTATTCTATCTCCTGGAGAAATAGCCACTATGCCTTTTGGTGCTTCAACCATAATTTTAACTATTCCTGTGTAATCTGGGTCAATGACCCCTGGGTGAACTCTGAGGCCTCGGAGGGTTGCCGAGGAACAGCCAATTAACAACCCCACTGTGCCACTCTTTAGGGGCCCCTGAAAATCTGAGTCCACCAGTTGCACTCCCATTTGAGGTGTTAATATGACCCTGGCGGTGGCACGGAGGTCCAATCCCGCTGAACCTGCAGTGGCTCTCCATGGTCCTTGGGATGGCGTAGGGTGGGCCATCTCTCCTGGGGCGCTCCCTCGCTCTGGCTCTCTACAGCCCCATATATTTGCGGGTCCTGGGGACGTGGGCCCCTCTGGCCGTTTTTTGACTGGGCAGGGTGGCCTAGAGGCTGTCCATTTACATCCTTTACTGATTTACATTCATTTGCCCAATGCTTGCCCTTTCTGCATCTTAGACAGAGTCCAGGTTGTCTACTTGGCTGGGTCCTTCCTGCTCCTCCAGCTCCTCTTCGTTCTGGACAATCTCGCTTAAGATGTCCCATTTTTCCACATTTAAAGCATGCTCTGGATGCATTGCTTTTCTTACTAGTGAGCTGGATTACAGCTGCAGCGAGGCCAGAATTAGTCAATGGGCCCCCCAATTCTCTACAAACTTTCATCCAGGCTTCTATGCCTTTATGTTTATATGGAGTTATAGCAGCCTTGCACTCTTTGTTACACTGCTCATAAATCAGTTGTTTTACTAGGGACATGGCTCTATCTGGGTCGCCAAAAATTCTCCCCGCTGCCTCAACCGTCCGAGCAACAAAGTCCGAAAACGGTTCGGTGGCCCCCTGCAGGATTTTTGTAAGATTGCCACTAACTTCCCCTCGAT